>NC_133975.1:27249480-27334480 GCF_047716275.1 Strix uralensis
TGCCTAATTTTCATTCTTTTCATGTGGTGTATGAAGTTGCAATAAATCACTTACTGAGATGGTACTGATAAATTGTAGCAATTGGCAAAGGTGGTAGAAAAGCAACGAGTGTAAAATTACTGTCTTCATGTCATTATTTACCATATAATGCAATGTCTAGCTTGTGTTTGACAAGATGTTGGTTAATATAAGTACCATGAATGTTGACTCAAACCCAAGGCTGGGCAGAAATGTTCTGGATGATCTGTCTCAGTTCTCAAGACAGTTACTTACTGACAAATGATACTTATAAATAATGTTTGATGTATTCAATCAAAATAGGTCATATTTTTGCTGTGTTTTTTAAAAATCAAGTTATTTTTGTGTTGTATTCTATATACTAGTACAGTTTATACAGCTGTGGCTATGTGTTTCTGCATGCTGGTTTTGTCAACTGATATTTCATTTGATTTGGCCTAAGAAGCAACTTCCATTAAAGAGCATAATTATCTTCTTGGATCATTCCTCAGAATATCCTTTGGCGTCTTGATATCAACAAAATGTGCTTATTAAGTGTATATGTTTCAGGCACAGCATGCATTAAACTACCTTGTATAATTCAATAGCAAACCCCACCCTGAAACCATAGAAGAAGAACAGAATGAAACATCAGGACTGTGTGAAAAGGAGAAAGAGAGCTCCATGGCTCCTGAGGCAAGCTCCCTTAAAAGTCAAGTAGGTTTGAATCAAAACAAAGGAAACTCCATAGACCAGTCTCCTTCATGTGGTGCAAAAGAAACATCAGCACCCAAGGGGGAAGATGCAGAAGAGATCAGAAAGTTAAGAAGACTTGAACAAGCTGGCATTAAGGTCATGTCAGCAGCCCAGCGGTATGGCAGGTTAGCCCAATGGTGTGAGAAATTGTGCACGTTTCACATTTTTAGGATTGGCTGAAGTGTGGGTTTCCTCGATCCGCTGTGATTTCACTTCTAACAAAAATCCAGTCTGCTAAGCACTCACAATAGCTAGCGAAGGTCTTGGTCTGAAAAGGCTTGTGATGTGACAACTGTGGATTGCAGAGTTGTAAGATGCTAACTGCATTTGTGTTGAGAAATTGTATTGTCTTATGGCATAATGTAAACAGACTCCAAGAAAACTACTACACAGACTACTTGTCACCTTCCACCTAATACTTTCTTCCATTTAATAAAAAATACATATAATGTGCATTAAAAATGTCTTGTTTAGGCAGAAGTTTCAGAAACTTACTTTACTTTTTGCTGGTGGGCTGATTTAGTTTACTGAACCACAGTTTTTAGGTGGTTAATATTTTTAGCTGTGTTAATAAATGATGCATTTATTTTTAATAGCAGGAACTATAAAAGTACAGTGCTTGTTAACACATGTACCAGTTAAAGCATGGACACATAGTTCACCAATCATAATTTGACTGACTTTGGCATGGAGTATCAGTAGTTACTCACTTATTACCTGTGTTATTTGGTTTTGGATGTTGTTCAATTTGGTTATTTCCTGTTCTTTAACTCGAGAGCTGAGTGATGGCTAGGCTCACTGCCCACGCCTTTCCACCATCTGATATCGGATCCTCATGAAAAATCTCTTTTTCTCATGGGGATGGCCCACAAAGCAGAGTTTTAACCAACGTGTCAGAAGACTAAGCTTTTATAACTGATCAAAATGGTTTGGCTAAAGGGTAAGTGTCCAAATGTCCTCCTGCCCAAAACATTTTATTTATGATTGTGGGGTGAAATCCTGACAGTGAGTAGTTTAGCAGATGCTAATCTACAGTCTGGGCTTTGAAATATGGTAGTAAAAAAGTACAGCTCTTATGTGATACAGCTTGTTTATAGGTAGAGTGAAGCTTGTCTGTGGCCATATACAGATGTGCCATATGCAGATAAATCAGTCACAGTATACACGCCGTCCTATGTCCTCTTCTCAGGTTTGCTTCACTGTTGTCAAGCTGTAATGAACCAGTGTTTGTGTGTGGTTGTGGGACTGCTTTAACAAAGCCAGATACTAATGAAGAGGAGCTATCTGTCATAAATTAGTCCTTCAGGCTCAATTAGTGTGCTTGTCAATCAGCAATCCATAAGCCAGTAGGATACTAGTATAATCCTGTTCTGGGTCCAAGGCTGTAGTGTTAATGGTAGTAATGTAGTAATATGTAGTAATAGCCTGTGTTCAGCAGTGCAGTGCATAACAAATAGCACTGTTTGCATTTGCATTTGGAGGATGCTCAGCACATTGAGAGTCCCTTTTCCAACCCTGTGCTTGATCTACTGGCTCGATCTGCAAGAAAGAAGCACATATGATCAAATGTGTGGTTCTTTGACAGCAAGCCGGGTCTCCTCTTTCCTTGGACAATCTGTGGCCCTAACAGGGCTGAAGGAGAAGGGAGGAAAAATAACAAGCTGCTTTCCTTCCTTGCTCTCAGTGGAAGCAACTTGTGGGTTTTGGCAGCTGGAGGAAGGAAGAGCTGCTGGTTTTCTGCCCCAACTGAGGGTCAAAGAGCAGAGCTTTGTAGCCCAAGCTTCACCATAGTGAAGTAAGAGCCTGCTCCTGCAGATTGTAGGAAGACACAGCAGAAAAGGCTGAAAGCAGAAAGAGGTCTGTAAGGAAAACGATTTGTATGTGTAATTTGAAGGATAATGGGTGAGAAGAAGGGAAGAATTTGGTAGTGACCCTTTAGGATACAGGAGAGCATTTAATCATCTCTCTTAATGTCTCATTATCAGTCCCTGTTCTTTGAACGTCTCCATTTTCTCTCTCTTCTTCTTGGCATCAAATTCAAATTTTCATGCACTATTGACACTGACCAATTCTCAGTCCCTCTTGTTTCTGTATTCTGACTTTTTTTTTCTTTCACCCCTCTTATTCCCTTATCTTTCCATGAAGCCAGCCTCTCTTTTTTTCACCTGAGATAGTCAGTTGTCTTCCAGTTCCTCTGAGTTGTTTACAGGCTGTTTCCTCTCAACATACTGACTTCTGGAGGACACCCACTGTGACTTTGAGTTCTACAAGACATCTAATTGTTCCTAAAGCTGAAACTCAGTAGGGGACCTTTCTGGGTCTGTCATAGGAAGGATTTGAACTTGTATGCAAATGTATTTTTTGCTTGGAATCTGAGTACTTATCTCCACTGCTGTAGCATGTTCTAGGAAAGGGCTCCATTGAACTAAGTGCTATACAAATGCATGCCAAAAAACATTTCCCCTTCCCGAAGGACTATATTTTATCGTTTTGTAGCATGTTGTTTTATTGATGTGTGATCCTCCTTGCTTGCTTATTGTCTGCATCTGCCTCTTATTTACACTCCTGAATCTGAAAAGTAAGGATCAGATTCTTGGAGACTCCCTAAAAAGAAGTTAATTAAGTGTGTTGTAATAGATGATGGAGAGGAGGATGTGAGAGAGGAATGTGAGCAAACATTTTTGGCACATTTGTTGCAAAACGGACACGCACTCTTATCTTGACTGTGCATAAACATGCAAAACTCTTTTGTTGTTCTGAAATGCAATATAAGGATCCATAAGCCTGTATGAGACCCTGCTTCAGGGAGTTCAAACGCCCCCAGTCTGACACTTTGGAAGCACCTGCTGTACCAGCATAGATGGGGATGGTGTTTCTGCAAGGGCTGCGGCCAGGTGTGCAAGAGCAATTTGCAAATCTACAGGGAATTCTGGTCCATTGCAAGCTTCAAATCTAGAGTCTTCACTATGTCTGTGGTAAACTGGCCTTCAAAAGCACTTTTCAGACCATGACAGATTCAGGAGACCCCAAAATGTCACAGCTAATCTCTGATTCCACTAAAAACAAAATGTAAATTAATGGAAAATATTCCTAACCTAGAAACTGATTGCTGAAGTCTAGTTACATACTAAAAGCTGTAAGTTCTTTAGTTACTCATTACAGTGACTCATAGTTGCTCTTTTGAATATTACAACTCTGTATTTCTTTGTTGCCAAAAGCACCCTTCTCAGAAATGCTACATTTGATGTTCTCAAGCTTCAATACCATTGACGGACATGAGACTGAAAAATCCAGCAGTTTTTATTGAATAATCACTCAGTTATACGTAGCTCTTAAAAACTAAAAGCATGAAACAGTACTCCCAACCTAACCAGCTGAATAAATACTCATCTTACTGATTTTCATTTATGAAGTAAATATAAACAAGATTTAATGGAGTATTACATGATTTTATACATGCCCGTTATGTCCAGGGTTCTGAAACTTATTTCCAAATTACTAGATTTCAGAAAGGGTAATGGTACCAGTAGTGGAGTCTGATTTAAAAAAAAAATGAAGTTAATCATATGTATCCTGACTTATCTGGGAGAACAAGTCCCAGCATATATGACTTTCAGATAACTGTTTTCCTTTGTGCCTAAAACTTCAGGCACAGTGTATCTACTTCAGATCAGTATATTTTTTCTAAAATTTTCATATTCTTTTACTGGGGGAAAAAAAGATGGCTTAGGAAACCATAAATGGAAAATCAGACTTCTTCCCTGGTGGTCATCTTGTACTTACTGTATTGCAGGTTTATAAAGTAAATTGGATTTGGACAAATTATGCTTGTATATTGACAACCTGTGATTTAGAATTTAGTGATGTAATATACCTGTTGAGCAGTGAAATTTGAACCTGAAGATGACCTTGTAGGCCTGCTGATTTTGTTATATACAAGTCAGCATACTTAATAAACTTCTTATCATATTCTTTTACAGAAGAAAGAGTAGTGGGAGGCTCTTGTAGAGTATTGTTCTAAGTGGAAGCTGAGGGACTGGACCTCCCTTGCTAATGGAGGGTGTATGCAAAGCATACAGCAGCTCAGAGCCGTCTGTTCCAGCTGTTTCTGAAGGTGTTGTGAACAGAGATGCTCCTGAGGGAGAGGGACAGCAGTTCCCTTTGGAGTGCCATCGGCCAGTGTCATCTGTTGCCTTAAATGGAAGCTTGATCCTTCAAAGAGATCTGAGGGAAAAAGTTGTCTTTGGCTAATTTGAGAGCGTGCTCTCCACATCGCCAAAGGGGGTCCCGTGCGTTGCAGCATGACAAGGCAAAGACAGGCAGTTTCACACTGCTCCTCTGTCCTCTGAGCCTGAGCCAGGCTGACTTGTCAGGGATGGTTTATGGCTTCCCCATAACTTTCTCCAGCAACTTTGTTGAGCAGTACTTTGAAAGGGCAGCTGAGTCTGTAAAATAAGTGGCATGTATGGTGGGCTTGCAGGACTTCAAAATGTTTAAACAACCAGCTAATTATACCAATACTGTTTTTTAAAATAGTAGAGAAACTCAGAGCAATCCTGAGCTGTTTAGATTTGCTTTCTTAATGTCAGTCTGTTTAATCCTTTGTGATACCCTCTTTTTCCCTTTGTATAGCAAGGTGTGCTATATGAAGGAGGAAATGCGAGATATTTGCAGCCTATGAAAGTACTGCATGGAACAGTCTACTGCTTGATGTCCAACTTCCTAAAATATCAATAAATACAGTTTGATTTTTAAACAAGAGAGTTGCCTACCTCTTGACATCTGTCTTTCCAGTTTCCTTAAGAGTATTGACCATTACAAGTTAAAATAAGCTTAATTTTTCTGGGCACAAGCTCTCAAGGGTCTTTATTGTCGTAATCTTCAGTAACAACAAGGCTGTGTTGGTACCAATTGCGTTTCTGACCGAGGCCGATGGCAGTGTGTTCCAGCATGCCAGTATCACTGGTATACTAGTGCTACTGTATGTCAGCATTGGCATAGAGGGCTTATTCTGGGGCAAAAGGAAGGTTAGTCAGGGAAAGAATCAAGTGTGGATATGTGTGAGAAGAAAAGCAGTTAAGAATATTAGGGCAGGCAGTCTCAGTGATTACTCGTGTCTTTTAAAAAAAATAGAGCCATTAAGAAGGAAAAGTGCCAAATATCTGATATTTCAGAATTCAGCAATGTTGGCCAGGATCAGGTATTTGCATCAAATCTCTTTCTTCACATGTTCAAGTTTAATACTGCCATTTCCAGTACTACATTTACTGCATCTAGTATGTTAAACTAATTCTTACTGGTTCTTTTAGCTATAGCTAAAATAAGTAAAGATCCAACATGCTGATTTTCTGTGTCCTTGCAGATTTGTTACCTGTATATGATAAATTTTATTTTTAGCAAGGCTTTGCCCGATCTAACAGCAGCCTTACTGTTGGAGCATACTTGATTAACTGTGCTTGTTTTATGACCTGGAGATGAGTGCTGCCACTGCCCTCTCCTCCCCTGGTGCATCAAGAGATTTATTTAATTTTACTCTGTGTCAGTAAAAAGCCAACATGTGAAGACAACAGAAGCACCCCAGACATCATCCTTCGCAAGGACAATCCCTTCATGACTTATTATCAAGGGAAGGATTCTGGTTCAGAAGATGAAGCAGCCAGCAGAGTTCCTGATTTAGAAAAGGATGACTTTGCCGCCCGGAGAGCCAGAATGAATCAACCCAAACACATAGTTCCATTTAACTCCTTTTTAATTGGACCCTATATAAGTAAAGATAAAGGTAAACTGGAAGATGTTAAAAAGCCACTGCAGATGGAAAAGCAGGAACATGCAAGGTGTGCATTCATTATTTTTTTTCTTTCTATTATAATGCTTATTTTCACATGGCTTATTGCTGTGTAGGACTAAAGCTGTCTTGGCTACAAAATACTTACAGGGTAAAGTAAATGCAAATGCTTTATTATAAAGTGAACAAAAAAAAAAGACATGTAGATTACCAACTGTATTTTTTTGTTAGAGTATCAGGACCAGGAGCTTAAATTGACTGTGAGTGTAAATAACATAAAGATTACACATTTCTGTTTTCTAAGCTCATGAGACACCTCATGCGCATTAGTAGTGAAGAATAAACTTAGAAGATAGGTTTTTCATCTTATCCCTTTTGCTGAGCATTTGCAATGCACATTTTTGGATGCATTTATTTCATCGAATGCCCTTTTAATACGCTGCATAAAACAGACCCAGATAAGTCTTTAGTTAAGACACTGAATATACTTCCCTGTTATACTGCAGCAAATTGTTTTGCACGTAGCCCTAATGTTTCTTATACAGCATCATTTTTGGAAATGGAGCATGGTTTACAAGGTTTCAGCCTAGAAAATCTCCTCTTTCTTCAGTTCAGTGATACAGACCTTTAAGAAGTTGCTGAACACAAGTATCTACTAGGCATAGATCTTCTTCAGGAAACAAGTATCTTTGTTTTATTTGTGCAAAGAGACGTGATCCTAGATAAAACCACTGTATACACATTACAGTGGACCTTGACTGTAATAACTGATACATTCAGAAAACTTCTCTTAATATTTAGTAGCTCTTTTCAGTAATGCAAAATGTGCCTTTCAGCTGCTGGTAATTTGATTATATTAACATATGCTAATGACTAGTTTGGCAAAGCATCTGAAGAGCACATAACCCAATTTTAATATTCTAATGCTATTGACATGACTCTAAGATCAAAGAAATTCTGTAGTATGTTTGCGAGCAAAACTTGAATTCACTTTGCTAATAATATGAAAATGAGATATTTGTAACTATTTAAGAGAAAGCTTTTCTTGCTTGAGCTAGGAATAGAAGTCATGCAAAGAAGTGGTCTCAATAGTGCTTGAGCGAGGTAGCATAGAGGAGAGGTTTCAACTTCAAATGAATTATTCCATGTTTACTTCCTAAAAGTAATGTAAAACTAATCTTATAAATTCAGTTTTATCTTCTTGTGCTCTGAACCTCTTCTACTGACACTGATTGCTCCCTCAAAATATCTTTTCTTGCTGACCTGGAATGTGCATTAAATCAGAAGAAGACGGGTTCACATGGCATCAGCAAGGCAAATAGTGACAAGCAAAGAGGACCCACTTCTGCAAACTGAGAAGACTGAGTCAGAGGAGGAACAGCAGGTGAAAGGGCCTGATACTGAGAGAGATGATTTGGCTAAACAGAAATCTCAAAGCACCGTTCCTCAGCTGCGAGAAGATGTGATTTTTGTTAATGCCTCTATAACAAAAGCAGATCTGGACACCTGGAAAAGATTGAAACTGTCAGGGGAGCCCAGGTACGGTTTCTGCCCATGGACAGGATTGGCACCCTGAGAAGCATGTTTAGTTTGTCACAATCTGCTGTGTGTGCTTGTGGTTTTAAACTTGAAGAATGCCTTGATGACAACCAGTCCTTACCTATTTCAGTTTTCAGGAGGAGTCCAAAATCTGTACAGGGATGCTCTCTATCATGAAATGAAAATGTGTCCATCATTTAGAGCACTGTAGTAGTTTCACAGTCGCTTCCCTGATGGATGCTCTTAATATATCAGAAAGGTCCCTCTTGTCTTGTGGTTCAATCTGCTTTGAAGCTGCTCAGAGTTGAACCGCGCAAAGGTCCGAGTGGCACCACTAACTCTGTAGCACTACGCTGCTGCTAACCAAGCTATCTTCAGGACTTAGGGCATTATACCTTTATTACCTGAGGATCAGCATCTCTTTGCATTAATGTGGCTATACTGCTTTTGAGACCTGAGCTAATGTATCTGCATGGCATTGTACTCCAGCGCTAAGTAAATACACCAGCACTGTTTGTCACTGCAGCAGGGGTTTCAGGAGCCTCGCTGTATGCTGTAGATGTGCTCTTGTAAATTAAACCTCTGCAAAGGGAGCTGGTATAAAGCAGTTATTCTAAGGTATTTCCCTGTGGAGATGAGCTATAATATACGCAGGTGATTTGTGACTCCAGTAGGAAAGGATAACAACTCCTAGCCTTCCTGTTTAGGCACGTGCAATTTTCCAATTAAAGGTGGCCAGCTGTTCAGGCATTCTTCTAACAATGTGGTTACTGTATGTAATTTTAACTCTAATACAGACTATGAAAACTCAATCATTCTCTTGTCTCAAGGATATTCGTAGTCTCCTCATTACTTTTGAGGTGATTTATTAAAATCAAGATTCGGTCCTCTTGGTTTAGGATAAGTGAATTGCCCTTGCTAGTGCTCTCATGCCACTGGAACTCCCCCATGACAAGATGGGTTTACTGGTGCCATGCAGTCCCGCATAGCGTGTGGCCCGGGTCTACGGGAGCAGATAAGGGAACTATGGCTTTTTTAGGGTGAAGAACTGAGTCTTGAATGAGCTGTATGCTGTGTTCCTTCCCCTAAGGAAGAGGTTGCATGGATGTGCTCCCAGAGTTTCCCCAACAGGTCTTTCAACAACAGTATCTTCAGATTTTGTCCGTCGTTTGGGCCTCAGTATGCCGTAACTGTTTGTACCTGTGTCCTTGAACTTTAAAATAAAATCCCTTCAAAACCTTAGGAGCATTTCATTTCCTTTATTCTGGGGTCTCATGTTGGGGGATTCTTTTATTCCTCATTCTGACTAGTGAAGAAGATTTCAAATGTCCCAGTGACACTCTGCCACCAGCTGAAATCACGGGGAAAGCAGCAGTCTACGATGATTTTGCTGTCCGCAAAACCAGAGCAAACAGAAAGACTGGTAGCCCCAAGCAGAAGTTTGTGCATTTTGGGCCAGTAACTGAGATTGATCAACAGAAATGGGACAAGCTCATTATTGGCAGAACTTCATCCAAGAGTGGAACAGAAGAGGAAAGCAAGAAAGACAGTGTGGAGAGTCACTCTGGTGTTGAAAGCTCTCCTTCAACTACTGTTGGCAATCTCAGGTTTGCTGAACACAGCAATGAAGTATCTAAGCCACAGAATAAGTCCAGGTATTTGGTGTGGCTTAGGAAATGCTGCTGAGCTGGAAAGTGAGACCTGTTCTTGCCAGATGCTGATCTGCATGGGGGTGGACTGCAGCATAGACCTAAGAGCTGTTTACGCGCACGGCCTTGTTCAGAAGTCATCTGACGCCTTCACAGTATCTTAACATGTTTAGGGTTACGCAAAACAACGCTGTGCAAAGGTCTTGTGAGAGCTTGCCTCAAAATTTCTGATGGGTGATGAAATCACTGGTGTCTCAGAGTCTGAGCTGTCGTTCAAGCTTTTTGTGCTTCTTAAATTCCAGTGGCTTTGCTCTGCCTGCTTTCAGCACATTAGGAATTTGTCATTCAGCTTGCTGGCCTTACTGATGTTCAAAAAATGCTTTCTTCAAACCTAATGAATTTACTTTCTTTTTGAAGATGCAATGCTGAAACCAGGGTGTATTGGTGCTCTGTGTTTCTGGCATTTATCTGGAGGAGAATTACAGCTCTGGGAAGTTAACATATTAACAGAGCTTACATTTCTTTGGCTTTTCTTTAATCGCTTAGTCTGTGGCTATAGCAAGAATTTTTAATGAATGCTTTTAGCAAGTAATTCATTCAGTTAAGTTTGTGTGTTTATAAAAAATTTGAAAACTGAGTTGGAGGACTCCTCTTCTTACCTTTCGTTTGACCTGAGAATGTTTTGTCTATCTCACCCCTTCTCTCAATCTCATCGCTAGTGAGGTAGCCAAATCAGGTACAGATGACTCTTGCAGGAGAATGCCATTACCTGTCCCAGCTTTTGGCATCATCTCTGAGAAACAAACCCCATGAAGTTTGAACAAATGTCAAGAAAGTGCCAAGGAAGAATGTGAAGGGCATTTGTCAGACGCTGAGAGAGATGATATGTTGGTTAGAAGGATGGGAGCTTTTCAGAGGTGTACCACTAGCCCCATTCCCATACATTGTCCTCCCCTGTCAGTAGCTCCTCATCTGCTGCAGCAGTGGCAAGGGGAGCCAGTAGTTCATGAGAAGGATTTGAAAACTCTGCAGGAAACAGAAAGGTCAGAGAACAGAAGCAGATCCCTCTGAGCTTCATGCCTGGTTTGTGTGTAGCATTTGCTGGGATCAGTCAGCAATGTTGTTCCATTCTTCACACAGCCTTTAAGGATGCGTTTTACTCATTCATCATGGCATGTGTTCTGTTTTATGAAATTACTTACAGGAATGTATCCTATGAACATAAAACAGTCTGTTTTCTTTCGTAATATTTAAGTACTTCAGTTGTTAATTGCTGTTCAGCATGAAAACAGTCTTTCATCTTTTGGGGGGATTTCTTTTGCAATCCATGGTGCTTTGTCCCAACTTTTATGCCAGCTTTCAAGTGAATAACCTCACATATATTTTTATGTAATCCCCAACTTCTAACAGATCACCTACATAAGTGTGGCGTTCAAGATAGTTTCCTCTTGCTCTCACTCCCTGCACTGTAGCTAAACATGGGTATTTGTCCATCACTCTGCAACTGTGTTTTGAGTAACAGTACCCCATGTTGCCTGAGCAGCCACTTGCCTTTGGGCTGCACAAGTGAGCATTATCATGGAACAGTGTCACTTGTCTCTCTGAGCAGTACTGTCACACGAGAAGAGAGCCAAGAACAGCTTGAAATCGCTCAGCTGCAGAGTGGTGGAACAGAAAACAAAGTGAAATTTCCAGACCCACAAAGAGATGACATGTTGGCCAGAAGAACCGGAGCTTTTCTAAAACAGCCTGGGCCCAGTGTTAAGCAGTTCCTTCCCATGCCATTTTCAAAGCAGCAGAATAAGCAGGGCACAACTAAAGAACTTGAGAAGAAAACTCCGAGGTAAGAAAGTTGTGTCTCTCTCTTTCCCTTGTAGCTGGCCCTGTAGGCTGTTTGTCAAGATCTCTTGATCTGGAATACTTGCTGTTGGCCCAGCAGCGGTTTCTTCCATGTTTGTCCTCGATTCTGCACCGACTCCTTCTGCTCAGAAGGCAGCAGTGCAGGGTTTCTGGCCCTTTTGGTAGAGCCCTGTAAAGACTCAGAGCAGAGCTCTACCAGATGCAAAATTCTAACAGCATGTGGAAATGGATATACATAGCAAGACTGCATTACATTTGTAGAACTTTCTGGTTAAATATGAGCTAATCATTACAAATCTTTCCAGCTAGAAATAGAGGTGCTGGATATGGTAGGTTGGATGCTCATCTGTGGCTTAACTGGTGCCAGTGACTTCCAAACAGGAAATCTAGAGATCCCAAGATCCCTCCTGCTCGGTGTCTTCCTAAGCACCTTTGTTCAGATGTGTGAGGCTATGTGGGGAAGTTGGCAGTTTAAGCTTTTGAACAGAGTTTATTGTTGGCTGATTGAGCCACAAGCAAGTGGGAGTAGGAAGGTTCCTGTTCATCACCCTCTTCAAAGTATATGAGGAGAAAGATATGCATGTACCTGTGCATACACAGATGAAAAATCAGTGTACAGCCCAGCCAGGAGAAGAAAAACTGTCATTTATCATAGAATTGAACAGTGGATTGGTGTTGAGAAGACCTGAAGTTGAATAGCTTAGTTCAAATATGTACTTAATATTTCAGTCTTCGGTGATGTCCAGGGCAATTTGTGGTTTTGACATAGAGGAATGGAAGTAAAAGCATTTGACTCTCTATTAAAATTATGTTTTATGCACTTGCCTCACTTAGCTTGTCACCTATCAGCTATTTGGGTTTGTGGGGGGTTTTTTGTTAACTTACAGTTATGCTTTTCTTTATGTATATGTGATTTTTTCAAATGTTGCTTAATACATCTCTTTGCACTACTGCCTTTGGCTCACTCAGGCCTGAAAAATGTCCACAAGTCTGCATTAATAGCTCTGGAAAACCCGTAATACAACCACCACAAGAACGGCAGCCAGGGCAGGAAAAATGCAATCTCCCTCCGGCAGGACAAGATGAGACTATTTGTACTCCCCAAGTGGGTGAAGGTAGCCTTAATGAAGTCCGCCTTGGTCAAATGTCTAAGCTTCAGGAGGTTCCTGAGGAAAACAAAATGGAAACATTGTCATCCAAGGATGAGCATCTGCAAACGTGAGCTCTCTATGGTGTGAATCACGCAGCTTGTACGCCCGCCCGTGTGCACACTGCAGAATTCAGATTGTGCGTTGCCTGGTGTGTTTTCAGTCCAGACTAAAATACTGTATGTCAGTAACACACTTCTTAGAAACAAACAGAATAGTTGTGTAATGCATTTTCTTTTGAAATACTGAAATGAAAGCTAATTGAAATGAAATATTTGATTACAGTATATATGTTGAATTGCAAAACAGGTTTATGAATAGTAGAGGTTCAGCTGGACTCTGCACTTTTAGAGATGTGTATCTTGCTTCTCCATGATTAGAAAATGTTGCAGTGTCAACTTTTGTACTTGATGTTCTTTTATTGTAAATCCCAGATGCAAATATGTGACTTGCATGGCTCTAAACAAGACTGCCATTTTAGTGAATGACACTGACTTGTGTATTACCAGTATCTTTCTTCAGCTACATACACACCCACCCCAAAAAAAAACACCACCAACAGCAAAAGGAAATCCTGCTCAGTTTCTGCCTATAATATTTGTCTCTTCCGTGCTTCAGTAATGGTTATTCTGAGCATTGCTGTGCAATGTAACTGTTAAGTTTTGTCTCCATCCATTGCATGTATAGCACTTGCTGTAAATGTTAATATATTGTCTATTTTCAATAACTACTTTTTACACCCATTTTAGGTATAGTTCATTTAGATATAGTATTATATAATGGGGGCATTAGTATGGGGTCAGGGAGGGATGGGTGGTGTTCTTATCTAGTTTGACCTCCAGATGATTAGGTAAGTCTTGTTTGCTGAATACATAATCCCTGAACAGTCTGATTCTTTTTTTGGTCATCTTTACTAGTACAGGTTGGATGTTCAAGTGACAGTTACCCAAATTATATGAGTCCAGTTGCAATTACTACTTAATGTATTTATCAACACTCTAATTTTATATTTGGTCTTGTAGATTCGGCCCCAGAACTGCTGTGTCTGATGACGCAGAGTAAGTTGTCTTGTGTTCACAAGATTCTGTTTTAAACAACTTACACTGCATGCTTTCCCGTCTTTCTACTAATTTAAAATGCAGTTGATGCCTCATTATTATTTTGCAGTGTTCCAGCAAATAAATTTTTCAGAAAAGCACTGAAAAATGGAATGCAATATGGCTTACGTTGCAGCTAAAAAGGATTTTTATATAAAAGCCCATAAAAACTGAGCGTAACACTAATGTCCAGCTGTTGCTTAAAGCATTATTTCCTCTTTCTTTTCTTTTGTTTTTTCTTCTGAATTTCCATTGCCTCTAATCAGCCACCTCTCTCAGGTAAAGAGAGTTGGGTTGAATCTGGGCTGGGTGTTGAGGAAAAAAATGAAGTATGACAGGAAGAAAAAAGAAATCCCAAAGTAAAATAAAATCCATTGTCATCTTCAGAATAATTACCGGGAAAATGCATCTTCAGCTGTCCCTTTATTGTATTTTACAATCTTTCTCTTGAATCCCTTCTAGGTTGGGTTTAGTTTAATAATGTACTAAACTTAATTTTTTTAAGCTCTTCACCTCGATGCTTTACCTTTGACAGAAGGAGTAGGACTGTGACATTTATTGCACTCAAACATTTTAATCGTGTATTGCACGCATGTAAACTGTAGTTCAGAATAGTATGCAGTCATTTAGAAAGCTCTGTGAAAGTATTAGCTATTCCTACAAAGTGCAGGCATTTAGAAGCAAAGAAATAGTTGTGAACTACCCACATAATAATGTCCTTAATATCTTCCTTCTGTTCACAGAAATGCACGTGACCTCTGTCTCCCAGATTAAATCATAAAATAGAAAGAAATTGAGGTTTTTTTATAATGAGTATATACAGAGACTCATGTATGATTTTTCACCCTTTCCTCTAATGATAAAGGCTAGAATCATGAACTGAATATTCTTTAAAAGATCTGTAATAACTTAATGCTGAGGAAAGCCTGTGTCCTCTGACCGCAGAAATCTGTTCAGTCAAATGAAGAGATGAGATGAAAAGAGCATAACAACACAGAAGTGTTATACTTAACAATGGGGACTTTCCTGCCATTTCAGAAAGCCTACTTATCTGATTGATTTGTTCATTTGTTTTCCTCCATTTTTGCATGTCTGTATTAAATGCAAACATGAGAGAAGGTACATGGAGATGCCTTCAAAGAGGCATTGCAGTGGGTTTGGTTGTATAATGTGAGACTAGCAAAGACAAATAAATCACATTGTTTATTCCGCATTGATTCTGATTTTGTTTTAAAAGGCAAAACAATACATGTTCAAGCCTCGTTGTCATCCTTTCCAGATGTGCCACAGTTTACAGAGCAACTGTTTTCCTAAACTGTCTTCTAAGTTCTTATAAATGTAAGATTGTGTTTTTCCTTCTGAAGAAGAAGTACTTATGAAGAATCTAATAAAATTTGGCTCTCATGTTGGAAAAATAAATTGAACTGACATTTAAAATGCTTCCAAAATGTTTGTCAAGTCTCCTTTGAAAACTCTGTAACTTGAATTTAGTCTTAGACTAGGTGCTGTTTATTCTGGCAGCAAAACTAGAAAGTCCTTTGTTAGACTGACAAAGTTCTCTTCACTGATTAGGGTGTGCTAGATACTGTCATCAGCCCTGGTCGCAAGGTCCAGAAGAGGCAATACTTAGTGTGTTGCTGCTGATCAGGCCCATTGCCATCTCCCAAAGAGATGGCGCTGAATTCTGGTAGTAGCAGGACAATCCAGTGTGAGTTTAGGCTTATGCTTTATACTTTAAGCCTGACAAGCAATTAATAGTGAGCTGAGATTTTTGAGTGTTAGTTTACCAGAGTCTGATTCTTTAGCCAGACAGCCTATTGCTTTTTATGTTTTACTGGGGTTTCTTAAGTGTTAGTATGCCTGTAAAATGGTAATGCAGCCACATAATAAATGCCTTGCGTAAGGATTTTTAACATATTCTCATAAAAATAAGTTTTTTACCTTATTTCTCGCTTTTAAGTTAAAAAGTCTGAATACTCGAATCCTTGACAACTTTTTTTATCCAACACTTGTTCAGACCTGCTCAAAAAAAAGAAAAATGCTGCATATCACTGATAAGAACAACTGTAATTTGCAAGAATAAAATAGTGTGACCTAAAAATCACATCATCCCAAAGTTCTAGCCTTCCAAAACACACTGTTGATCTGTGCAGTGTTTTTTCCCAGATCTTTGTTAGAACAGCAGGTCTGTTATGCTGCTCAGCAGAAAGGCCTCTTGCTTCCAGATGGAGTTTGAATATGATCCCCAGAGCTTTGCTAGTGGCAGAAAAATCATGAACATGAATTCGGTACAGTTGCATCTTCCCTGTCTGCTTGCATGCCATGTGCCTGCTGGCCCAGCGCGTGGTTGAAGGAAGGAGTAAATCTAGTTCTGTTCATGTGGGTGTTAGTGATGGGCTGGAGCCATTTGTAGATAAACTACAAATAAGAAAGAACTAAGGAGAAAATGATGTGGGACTCATGGTGAAAGTGTTTTTTGTCAGAAGCTCAGAGTTTTAGCCTCTTAGATTATTTTCTAAGGATGAACTTGTCAGGCAGAGAAGTCGATGTAGACCTTTCAGTTGGCCATGTCCATTTATTCAGGAAAGCAGGTGGTTCTCCTTAATGGTTACTACATGTTGGTCAGAGCAGAGCACAGTGCTTTGAGATGTGGCTCCTTCAGATTGCACTCTTGGAAAGATACATGTTGCTGCAGAGTTGGATGTTTGTGCCTACCTGGTTGTTTATCCATGGCAATGAAGGTCCAGCAGCAGGAGGTGACAACTAGAGTCGAAGATGCATGTGGGGTTGTAGTATAGTTTGATTCCTGGCCTAGGCTGAAGACTTTTCCAGAGTACCTTTTTTTTCGCATTGTTAACAGCCATAAAACCTTTGGGTTTGCTGTCTCTGTGCACGGTGAGAGACCCAAGTGAACACAGGGAATAAATACTAGCCTTTTATTAGGACTCTTGGTAGAATGTATTTTTATTTTCCCATCCCAAATGGCAGAATGTGAGTGCTTGTGCACTATACTAGAACCAGTTACCACTGTTTCAGGTCTTCTGTTTTCTTCTCCTGTACGTGAATGAAAAATTCTCCGGACATGAGGGAAGGGTACAAGAAAGGAGCTACACAACCAGTTTGACCCAGTAGGCACAAGGTGGCAAATACTTAACACTAAAGGCTTTTCTTAGTGTGATTTTCAAAAGCTCTTAAACTGACGTAAACCCTTTAAGGGTGACTTTATTACAAGTTATGCATCTCTCAACCTACCTCACCGGTCTGCAAAATATGACTGATATTTGAATGTTCCTTAGTAGGTGACATGCCTTTAGTTTTAAATCAACAAAATTTGCCACGTCTTTAGGTTCTGTTATTTAGGAGTGCTCCAATCTATCCTGAGCAATACAACCCTTAAACTACCCAAAGAGTAACCCAACCTAGTGTACCGCTCAGCACTCTAAGGGGCAAAGCACGGTAATATGCTAACCTTGCTGTTCATGCCTACAGACAATAGGATGTGTATTCTGTCCTTCATTTCTGAGTAAATACTTACTAACAGGATGGGATCTGTGCATGTCCTTTTCCATCCTTCCCTTGAGAGTGATTCATTCTCATCTTTGCTTGCCTAAATACAAATGTTGGCTGAATATATATATGCACAACTTTCTGTGTCTAATCACTTTGATTACTATGGACGCAGTCGCCTACAATTTTATCTTCATTGGGTGCTTCTCCTGCTAGTTGGCTCACTTAAAGCTGTGGATGGTCATTTGAAGACTGCTGTGAAATCACTTCATGTGAAACTGCATGGCTTTTTTTTTTTGCTTTTTGCTTTTAATGGCACAACTGAGGTCATTTTTTCTAATAGGTAGTGGGGGGGGGGGGGGGGGAGTATTAAGTACGTTATCTTCATGTGTCATCTTTACATAATATGAATGGATGTATAATATCAAACCATGACCTTTTTTTCCTTTAACTCTCCAAAGGTCAGGGTCAGAAATAGAATGTATAAAAAGAAACTGTTTTGTCCTGAACGTTAGCTTTTCCTTGTTAGGTTAGCTCTATTAATAAGTTGGTGCTGATAGCTCTGAGTTTCTTCAAGGCAGGGAGGGGCGAGGAGGAAGTACCATTCTGTTTGCACTGTGTGTACTTCTCTGGGCATGCTCTCTCTGGTTTTGTAGCAATAGCATTTAGTCAACCATGCTGCCCCAGATATACTTCTCAATCCTCTCTTGTTTTACACTAAAATGGAAACTTCTGTCTGCAGTGTTAATTGGAGGGGTCTTGAAAACTCAGTGGGAAACAAATCTTCAGAAGTAAAATGTTATGAACTCTGCACTGATTAGAATTATTTTAATAAAAGCATTGATGGAGGTGTAATGTTAGTAATGCTTCTTAGTGAGAGGCAAAGTTGCAGTCAGGTAACAAAAACAAGAGGAAGGTGAGGAGTATAACGGCCTGAAGTACTCTGTGGGAGCCATAGGGATGCTAACTGGTCCTTCTAGGGGACTGTTGCTTTTGGGAGCTTCATAACAGTGCAGGTGTCTGACTCTGCTGTAGCACCCTCATGTGGCTTTAGCTCTAACAAGCTGAAGGAATATAAGCCTGTAAATAACGCTGCACTACTTCTTAATTCCCCCTTGTTTAGGAGTATGAGCATGTTTGACATGAGATGTGAAGAAGAAGCTGTGACTCAACCTCATAGCAAAGCTCGCCATGAGAAACTGCAGAACATACACAACCAGCTGAAAGAGGATGAGACCAGATGGCAAGATGTGAGTATGCAATATTGTCTGCAGTGCTGGCAATTGAGGCCAGCTAGCTAGGCAAAAAAGTGCAACCTGCTAAATCTACAGTTGTTCTCTAGCACTAAAATAATCAGGAGCTTTTTTTCCTTTCTTTCTTTTTTTCCCCCAATGGATTGTTGTTAAAAGCATAGAAGTTCATAATTTGATGTAAATTGCAGAATACGAAGGTCTTCTGGTGTCTCTGCCTGTGCTCCATGTATTTTGCTTTTTAAAAAATGTAATTAAACTGTGATTAGGTAAAAATGGAAGCAGAATAGCTTCTAACTTTTATTAGTAAATGCCCAAAGTGACAAAATACAAGACTAAGCAGGGCAATGAATAAATAGGTTGGACTTGGCTTTAATAAATTTGCATAAATACAGAAAATGTTAATGTTTTCCATCTTGTCCAAGCAAACAAATAACCCCTCAAGTTAGTTACACCCTGCTTGGGTTAAAAGTCCTTTCCAAACCCTCTTTCCTCAGTTTTTTTTAAGCTGTCCTGGCATTTGGCATTATCCTCAGCAAATTAGTAAGGACAGAAAAGCATGATTTGCAGGTAGATTAGTATCAAGCGTTTTAGTATCAATCCTGTTCATTCCTAAAGACTGATTTTTTTTTAAATGAGGAATTTGGGGCATATTTTTTAATTTAAAAAACCCAAAACCAAATACCAAAAAAACACAAAACCCCCCCAAACCAAAACAAAAAACCCTCAAAAATCACATCTCTTTAAGCAGCTACTACAGTAATTTCCCATTATAAGGACAGCTACTGTGAAGCATCTGAGAGAGGTTTTTGGTAGAAAATTCAAGGAAAAGTCCAAAAAAGAACAGTGTATACAACTAAGAAATAACTTTTCATAGTAAAACAATGAAGGATTTCAGCTGAGAGGTCTGTATGTGTGGGAAGCCATAATTTCCCAGCAGAGATAAGAATGAGTCCAAGGGCATTCAAGAGTTTTGAGAACTCTTTGCTGTTGAATGGAAAATCCTCTGAGCTAAAGTGCTTAAGTTTTCCAGGCCCTCAGCACCTTCTGCACTGAACTAAAAGTTCTGAAGAGCCACTAAAAATGCCCTTACTGGAATGTCCTTGGCATTCAAAGGGCTTTGTGGAGATGACACTGTGTTCATGGTTGGATATTTTTTTATATGCCCGTGTTGTAAATTTGCCAACAATTAACAGTTTCATGGCTTTTTTTTTATTATTGTTATTCTAAAGCATCAGAGCTGGAAAAGATAAACATGTCTGGTTTTTAATTACAAAAAGAGGAGGAGGGCTTGTTATTAAATTTGCTAATGAAAAACTAATTTCCAAACAATAAGCAATAGTGGGAGTAGCTGAATAAAGAAATGCTTTGGTACTTCAATGAGAATAATTAGTAACTGAGGAAAATGAAAGGCCTGTGTTTCAAGAAGGGGATTATAGACTGATAGATGTAGGTCATGTGAAGAAATACTTTAATGAGCATTCCCTTGAGTGTAATGTCAATAGTTTGTGGTTTTAAGCTAAATTAAAAGTGACAAGGTTTGTTCCTGGTTTTAATAAAATCAGTTATGCTTGCAGTACCTTCTGCTGTTTACCAATAAAAATGCAATTAAAATATTTGGAAAACCATGTAATTAATGAAATAGCCTTTGAATTGAATATGTGTACAGAATCTCCGTTTTTATTAAAACCAGAATTTGTTAGAGTGCATGAAATATTAATCTGTATACTAATCTCCTGATGCTGTAACGTTAATGACAAATGTGCCCCTACAGTTTCCTAGGAAGTTACTATTTTTCTTTGCAGAAGTTCTGCAGAGGTTATTTTTTACATGTAAAATTTTGTTTCTTTACTAGTTGGCTGCAGAGAAATTTTACAGCTTAGGAAACTTCTTTATAGTTTTATTGTGAAAAAGATTTTGTCTCTGTACCGTCCAGGACTTGTGAATTCATAACCTAAGTAGGATGCAATACATAGGTGCCCATAACAGGTATCTCCTGTGACTCCGGTTTAGTGTCAGGCTGACTTTACAAGAAAGGAAAAGAAACAGAATCATTGGATCTTCTGGACAATTTTGGGCAGGCAGATTTCAAAGAGTAAGATCATTACTTCAACAAGGACATATCTATATAGCTGGATACAAACCATAGGCTTTTTGCTCTGTCATGTCTCATAGCAACCAGGTGTGAGCCACTTTAGTCCCTAACCTGTGTTGCTCAGATCTGGGTCCAAAATTTTGGAGGGTGCCCATGAGGAAGAATTTAAGTTTAGATACTACAGTGAATTTTTCTGTCAAGAAAAAAAAAAAAGTATGGGTCAACCATACTTGCATGTAGTTGGCTGATAGCACATGGGCGAAGTATGGGACTGTCAGCTCTCCAAGGCAGGCTGTCAGTGTAGCTGTAGTTCATGGTGAAACAACATCCCTTCCTCCAATGAACTCCTGCCTCACACACATCTGATTATTAAAATTCTTCACCAAACATAATTTTTCTACTTTGTCTTCCTGGGAAATCAGGTTTTGGCCCTAATGTTGGTCCAAGTGAAAATGACTGCTCTGTCTGGTCCTTTTAGGCCAAATTTCCTAGTGTTATTACCTAGTGTGCTTCTGCAACACTACAAAGCCAAAAAGAAAAAACACCAGTGGAGCTATGAAATCCTTACTGGATCCTGATGTTAGGAGAAAAATCAGTCAGGCAAAATCTTCGCTTTATGGTATAATCTCCTTTTCTCTTTAAAATAAATATCTCTGCCTCCAGGTGCTGGGAGGCTGGTCCACAGCCAGGAACAAGCATTGCAAAGCAGTTGACTGAGTTCATTGGTATCTGTGGCCAGTTTTTAGCTATTTGCAACACTGCATTTAGGTGCTTTCCTTCTCTCACAGGACCTGGCTCGGTGGAAGAGTCGTCGAAGGAGCGCTTCACAGGATTTAATAAAAAAAGAAGCTGAGAGAAAGAAAATGGAAAGGTTATTGTCTGGAGATGGAACAAATGAGCGCAGAAAAAGCATCAAAACCTACAGAGAAATTGTAGAAGAGAAGTACGTTGTTTTACTGAAGTGCAGTGGCATGTCTGAAAATGTTGCATGCTCCATAGGTGACAGGTAACTGTGGGCAGCTATGCCTGCAGGCCTGGGTTGAGGGAGAAGGAAGAACGTTGATGGAGCGGGGGGAATAGGAGTGATTTCCAGCATTAATTTTGATGCCATGGTCTCTCTTGTGTTGTCTCCCTTGCCAGAGAGAGAAGAGAGCGGGAGCTTCATGAGGCGTACAAGAATGCAAAGTCACAGGAGGAGGCTGAGAGCATCCTCCAGCAGTACATCGAAAGATTCACTATCAGTGAAGCTGTCCTTGAGCGTTTGCAGATGCCAAAAATTCTGGAAAGAAGCCATTCAGTGGAGCCAAATTCCCCACTGAAAGACCCAAATCCTCTGAGATACTTAAGGCAACAGTCACTGCCTGCTCCAAAATTCACTGCCACCATTGAAGCAACCATTGTTCCCACCACAGAACTAGAGCCCAGCAGTTCGACAGGCCGCACATCTCCTGGTAAAAGCATTGTCTCCAAGGCTGTGCCTATGCTGACACCCAAGCCTTACTCACAACCCAAAAATACGCAGGAAGTTTTAAAGAACTTCAAGGTAGGATATGTTGCACTCGCCAACGTCAATCAGGAGGCAAAGAGGTCTTACCTAAATCATCTGGACATATAAATGTTTCATGCAATTACGCAGGAAATGGTTGCAGCATTCTGATGTTACAAAACTCGGCTTCATGCTCTGTGCTGCTCAGTCTAGTGGTCTCTTCTTGGTTACCAACCTTCTTAGAAACTTGACCTGTTCAGACTGGAATATTTGTACTGGTCATTTTTCCTCAGGATAAATTTGTTTGGGGAAAGACAGGGAAAGGGGCGGGGGGGGTGTCTAAGAAAAAAGCAAGGTGTTTTCTGAGAAAGAGGTTGGGAAAGAGTATGTTGTATGGTTTTTTGTTTTTAAACAAAAGGGAAGGGGAAGGGACTGTGGAGACCCTGACTTTTAGAGCAAGGCCTGAACTGGCTTTTGTGTCAGGGGTCTGATTTTTGCCATACCCAAACAAGTGTGTCCTATTCAGCCCAGTCATAAGCCTTTGAAACACTGCAGTGTGCATGTATTCAGTGTGGAGGGTCCCTACTCCTTCAGAGTCAAGAGCCAGCTTGCCTCTGTCCTAAACATGCTTCTCACCAGGAATGAATGGGGAAAGCTGCTTCACTGGTGTAAAGAGGGGATATAGGTTGTCCATGCATGTTTAGGGGGAATGATTGGTACTGGGATAGCAGTGTAACTGGGGCTTGCTGGTGAGACAGGGGGAGTGAATGCACTGGGTTGCAAGAACTATGCAAAGAGTATGGCAATAAAAGAAGAGAGTAGGGATGCCTGGAATAAGGAGCCAGCCATGAGATTTGTGGGGGAAGGGGGTAGGAGGGGAAACTGAAACTGGATATGAAACCTGAGGAGTATATCTTTGGACTGGGTGGGTGTGGAGAATAGGAGTGAAATACTGAACCAATGATGGAGAAAGCAACAAACTGGGATGTGTTCTTTGTCCAGAATAAGTCAAGTTTGAAGAAACCTGCTTCTGACAGTGCCTGTACCAAACCTGGAGCTTCCCCAAGTCTCATTGTAGCCTTGTCATAAGCAGTGCGAAGCCTACTGGCATGGGTACCCCCAGCCTGCAGAACTCAGGTCCCCTTGCATCGGCCATTGCTGTCTGATATTTTGCTAGTGACACGCAGGGGTCCCTGCAGTCCTGCTGATGTCCCAGTAGCATTGCTGCCATGTATATCCAGATTGTTTACTTTGTAAAATATAAGTCTGTTTTGTACAGGTAGTGAAAAAGCATGATGTGATGTCTAATTTCTTGAAGTCTGTCCCAGCTCTTGTAGAAACCTCCCCACCTAGTTGAAATGTGAAACTGGTAATTCCTATTTCTCCTATACCTCAGTTGGTATTCCCCTAGAGTTTACATTTTAGACATCAGGGAACCATGGATCTTCATTTTTTTTCTGATCTATGCCACTTCTCAGAGGACCAAGATAGAAGTGTGTATCACCTTCACGTTAATGCATATATAGTTCACATATATGGGGAGAAGCTAACTCACAGATGCTTCTACCCCCCACCAACCACCACTAAAAGTCTGTCTAGATCTTGTTGGCTTGATGTGGAAGAATGTGATTTATCCCATTAGGAATCGTTCCCTAACACATTAGCACTGTAGCATTATTTTCCCTTGAAACACCAGTCTGTCAGTGATTCTCAGCTCTGGTGACAACGTGTTGACTTGCTCCAGATCAGAAGGAAAGGAGTATGTTTGTTTAACTCCGCAGCCAGGGCATCTGTCCTGATCATTCAAACATTTGGTTTTCCTCCTTAATATAAATAGAGAAATGTCTTAGTCTAAACAGAGACACTAAAATGGATAGTGCAGCCTGCCAGTGTTTTCCTGGCTTTTTTATTTCTGAGATCTTTCATGACCTGCCTCTCTAGTAGATAATCCAGCACACACTCCCAGAAGACTTGGGGCTCAGTTTGCTCAGTTTTGCTCTTACTTTGCTGTAAGAGAAGCCGGCAACAGAGAAGACCACCCTGGCTAAACAGGGAGCTTTGGCTGCAGCTCAGGGAGAAAAGGAGAGTTTACAGCCTTTGGAAGAAGGGGCTAGCCACTCACAGTGATTACAAAGGTGCTGTGAGGCTGTGCAGGGCAGAAATCAGGAGGTCTAAAGCCCAGCCAGAAATTAATCTGGCTTCAGCAATCAAGGACAACAAGAAATGTTTCTATAAGTATGTCAGTAGCAAAAGAAAGACCAGGGAGAGTCTCCATCCCCTGCTAGACACAGGAGGAAACGTGGTAACAAGTGATGAGAAGGCTGAGGTCCTTAATGCCTTCTTTGCCTCAGTCTTTAATAACAAGACTAGTTGTATTGAGGGAATCCAGCCTCCTCAGCCAGAAGACAGAGACTGGGAGAACGACCCCCCTGCATTCCGGGAGGAGATAGTCAGTGACCTACTGCATCACATAGACACACACAAGTCTATAGGACCGGATGGGATACACCCGAGGGTGCTGAAGGAGCTGGTTGGGGTGCTCGCCAAGCCGCTTTCCATCATTTACCAGCAGTCCTGGCTGACCGGGGAGGTCCCAACAGATTGGAAATTGGCCAATGTGATGCCCATATATAAGAAGGGTCAGAAGGATGATCTGGGAAATTACAGGCCTGTCAGCTTGAGTTTGGTGCCCGGGAAGCTGATGGAGCAACTCATCCTGAGTACCATCACAAAACACATGCGGGACAACCAGATGATCAGGCCCAGTCAGCATGGGTTTATGAAAGGCAGGTCCTGCTTGACAAACCTGATCTCCTTCTACGACAGGGCGACCTGCTTATTGGATGAGGGAAAGGCTGTGGATGTTGTCTACCTTGACTTTAGTAAGGCCTTTGACACCGTTTCCCACAGCACTCTCCTGGCAAAACTGGCTGGTCAAGGCTTGGATGGGCACACACTGTGCTGGGTAAAAACTGGCTGGATGGCCGGGCCCAAAGAGTTGTGGTGAATGGAGTTAAATCTGGTTGGTGGCCAGTAAAGAGTGGTGTCCCCCAGGGCTTGGTTTTGGGGCCACTCCTGTTTAACATCTTTATTGATGACCTAGACGAGGGGATCGAGTGCACCCTCAGTAAGTTTGCAGATGACACCAACTTGGGTGGGAGTGTTGATCTGCTCGAGGGTAGGGAGGCTCTGCAGAGAGATCTGGACAGGCTGGAGCGATGGGCTAAGGCCAACTGTAGGAGTTTCAATAAGGCCAAATGCCAGGTCCTGCACTTTGGCCACAACAACCCCCAGCAGCACTACAGGCTTGGGGAGGAGTGGCTGGAGAGCTGCCAGTCAGAGAGGGACCTGGGGGTGTTGATTGACAGTCGGCTGAACATGAGCCAGCAGTGTGCCCAGGTGGCCAAGAAGGCCAATGGCATCCTGGCCTGTATCAGAAATAGCGTGGCCAGCAGGGACAGGGAAGTGATCTTACCCCTGTACTCGGCACTGGTGAGGCCGCACCTCGATTACTGTGTTCAGTTTTGGGCCCCTCACTACAAAAAGGACATTGAATTACTCGAGCGTGTCCAGAGAAGGGCAACGAAGCTGGTGAAGGGTCTGGAGCACATGTCCTACGAGGAGCAGCTGAGGGAACTGGGGTTGTTTAGTCTGGAGAAGAGGAGGCTGAGGGGAGACCTCATCGCCCTCTACAACTACCTGAAAGGAGGTTGCAGAGAGGTGGAGATGAGTCACTTTAACGAAGTAACAAGCGATAGGACAAGAGGTAATGGCCTCAAGTTGCGCCAGGGAAGGTTTAGACTGGATATTAGGAAGCATTTCTTTACAGAACAGGTTGTTAGGCGTTGGAATGGGCTACCCAGGGAGGTGGTGGAGTCCCCATCCCTGGAGGTGTTTAAGAGTCAGGTCGACATAACGCTTAGGGATCTGGTGTAGTTGGGAACTGTCAGTGCTAGGTTAATGGTTGGACTAGATGATCTTCAAGGTCTTTTCCAACCTAGATGATTCTGTGATTCTGTGTCTGCTTACACTTGTGTTTGGAAATAAACCCTAAGAGCGGTAGTGTTGAGTGGATGATAGCCGTGAGGAAAGGGAGGAAACCTTTTCATCTGAAAAGCAGTCAGAAGGGGTGAAACTGCTTGCACAGCCGGGCTGTTTCTCCTCTGCCTGAGAGCTAACTCTTTTCACCTCCCTGCACATCTGTCAGAGCTGGGGATGCCCAGTGCCTTGGAGACAGCCCCGTAGTTAATCACCCTCAGATAGAGAACAGACCTCTGGATGCACGTATACAAGAAGTCAACAGGAAGAGTTTGCCCTTAGCTTAGCACTGATGGCATATACTAACTTGGAGTACCACTCTTGAGGTATCCAAGCTGTTTACTCAAGAAGTAAAGTACTGAAGATAAGTAAATGGTGAAATAAGAAGTGGGGCAGGGAGGATGAGATGGAAAGAACTTGTTTTCTTAAACTGTGTTTCAGTTCTATAAAGCAGTTTTGACACTTGTTGCGTCAGTTCTCAGTAACAGTGAAATAAGAGAAAAGTTCTCATGGAACGGCTTACCTCTGAGCTTGTTTTTACATGTGTTTTTTGTGTATGCAGTATCTGTGGAGAAACCTGAAATGACTAATCGCCATATATAACCCAGACAGCTTCTCTAAGAAATCACTGATCTATGCCATTATTCCCCCAATGATTAGCAGAGAAGGTTCTGACCATATTTACTCCCTCACGTTTGCATTGTCTCCCATGATGACCGTTTTGCAAGGAAAGATCTCTGTGCACAGAGTAGCAAAGCCCTCCTTCAAATCTATTTAAACTCACCCCTGCTGACAAGCCTATAAACTTCTGTGCTATAGCAAGGCAGGAGCAATACGGTGTTACTGATACCTGGTCCCCTCCTGGTCTCTCTCCAGCTGGGCCCTCTTATGGTGAATGTCTTGTGAGTTCTTTGTAGCAAGACCTTTTCCATATATACCATGGCCTCTACAAACAGCCCTCCAAATTGAAGGAGGTCTTTACATGCCACCTCCATTCAGAACATAATTACGAAGTATTAAAGTCCCAAGAGGAAGCTGTGTCAGTGCAAAGGAAGAAGCTAGAGCTTAGTTTGTATTTTCTTCCTTGCTTAAGGGTTCCCACCAAGGAGCTAGCTTGACCCTGAGAACAGAGTAGTTAAACTGTTTCTGTGCTCTCCTTTTCATGGAGACTGCATAAAATCATCTTGTAGGAAAACAGCCATTTCTTTTATTGCCTCAAGGAGAAGGTAGAATGCCAAGTTTCATTTGTTGGTTCCTTGATTCCCTGTTATGAACAGTAAAGAAACAAGTGGATGAACTTTGCTGCTCCTGACCCTTCAAAGTTCACATGACTGCTTCAGAAAGCAGTTTACTAATACTGTGATGAGGTCGTCAGGGTCCATAGCAGTTCATCAGTGTAATTAGTCCTGGAGAACCTGCTTGCCTTTTGTATGAGACAATGCAAAACCCATCAGTTTTGGTCTAAATTTAACATAATCTTTGTTGTTCTTTTAAAATCCATTGATCTGTGATGCACACAAAGGGTATCTGTATGTGACTGGGAGAACGAAATGTGGGAAACCAGGGAATCCAGAAAAATTATTACCTTCTGTCTGTATTTTGTTTATGACTCCCCTGGAATAGGGTTTTCGTCTATCTTGGCCTGTTGAATGAAATGTGTGCTTGGCTCTGTCCTTCACTGATGGCACAGACTGTGTTGACAGTTGTTAATATCATGCTGAAGTCCTAATTTCCTAAATTCCTTTGAATGCTAATTGCCTCAGCATATTTATTTAACTGTATTCTGCAGGTAGATGGAAAAGTCAGCATGAATGGAGAAAATTTCAACGGCGTGGAAGAGAAGGATAAAGAGTGTACAACAGTAATATTTACTCCTTCACCGAGCAGATCTCTGAAATCTGATGGAGTAGCCAGAGGGGACAAGCCCCCGGTAGAGTTGAAGAAGGACCCCACAAGTGTTGAGCTCAGTTTACAGAGGCCTGCCACTCAGAGTGTGCACAAAGAGCCAACAGTAAGACCAACACGAACAAACCAGCCTTACTTTCTCTGCCAATTTTCTGTCTCATAACGCATTTAATCACTAACTAATGAAATCCGAGTGCTTATGTTTGCTTTATTTCAAGAGGGTGTGCCTGGACCAGGAAAAAAAACCCCAAATCCTTTGTAAATTAAAGGCTTCTTCCTTTGAGATGTGAGTAGAGAAATGGGAGGGGAAGATTCAAAAAACTTTTTGCAGCCAGTGTCTCTTTTTTTTTAGATGTCATGCAGCTGATAAGCATGCTTTAAATGTGCTGGGCCAGGGAGAAATCGACTCTGTGTCCCAGCTATTGTGCAGATTTATTCAGCGCTTCTCCTGATGTTAGCTGATTAGATCAGCAACATAATTGGACTGTGCAAGCCATTATAATTAATCTCAGTTTTCAATTTTCAAAGAAGAGGATGTGGATGTGCTGGCAGTTTTGAGCATTCAGCTTTCATTCTTCTCTCAGAAATATTAGAGAAGGGGATAAGCTATTGAAATGCTCAGGGGGGCCAGTGTGCTTCTTAACTGCCTTATCAAAGAAACAAATTAATTTTATCTTTTCATCTTTCTCTCCCCCTCTTCCCCAGAGAAAAAGGCAGGAATAAAACTAGAGCATATCACAGCAGGAATCTAGATGTTACAAAACTGTAATACTAAACTGTGATACTAAAAACAATACAAGAAATAAGGACCAGACTGCAAATAAAGCATGTTAAAGGGTTGCAAACAAGTGGCAGGAGAGGGAATTCTCACCGATTTTTTCAGTGTAACAACAAAGAGACTCAAAGATGTGGTGAGATTTGGAGTATGATAATTTTTTGCTTTCATCTCAGATTTCATCCAAGCATTGGCCAGATGGATAACAGGGAGCAGACAGGGATCTGTCCCAGGATATGATGGTTCATTCATGCCAAAGGGCTTGTGTCTTTTACTCCTCTGCTTCATGCCAGTCTCTGGCCACGGACAACTAAGCCATGGAGCCTGCAGCAAGCATGGGAGCTGGGATGTGTTGTGAGCATGGACTTGATCCTGTCAGAGGGAGCTGGTATAGAGTCAAAAGTGAATGGTTTGTAGGAAAGCAGTCAGGGATGGCAGAGCAGAGGCTGCTCCTGTCAGAATGAATTTGCTATAAGGGAAAAGCCAAGTAAGCATTGCATCTGATATGGGAGAGCTGGTAATGGGAATGTTTGGAGGATGGAGAAGAGCCTCAGCTTGCTATAGATAGAAGTACAATGGCTATCAGAAAAATAACTGAATGAAAGTGTTACTGTCTCCTTTTTTTAGGAATTCCAGACCAGTACATTTGTGGAAAGAGTTGAGAGGAAGTTCAGCAACAGAAGCCAGTATGAGGGCTTCGGTGTGCTTGTACCTGTTTGATGCCCTCTCATCCTTCCCTTTCTACAGCTTTGAGGATGATGTGGCCAGCTGAACACAGGTTTTTCTGTGTCCGGTTTCTGCTTCCAGTGTCTTAGCCCTTGTGGTGATACTGACAAAAGAGGCAGAAGAGTCTGAATTCTCAGATTCCTTGTGACTCTGACATTTGTAGAATATCTCCTGGTTTGTAAGCTTGAGTGCATTTAATGATGAAACCTTGTAGAGGGAATAAGTGTGCACCCAAATGGTGCCATTGACAGAGTTTCTCTGCTCTAACTAAGGATTTTATATCCCTAGCTTCACAATTTCATCAATAATGTGACTGTGTAGTGCAAGTCATTATAATTACTCCTGGTGCTTCAGCTTCAAGCAAAGGTATGTGTGTGAAGCATATCAAGGGCAGAGCAAGGAGAGGAGACTGCTTTGAGGGGGATCTTACATGGAGAAACAAGTCAAATGCACTGAGCATGATGGGGGAAAGAGAAGGAGACCTGCCTGCAGTTGAAAGGGAATTTGCCAACCTAAGATAAGATTTACAGGTTCTGTCTTTCTGGAGATTTGCTTCTCTTTACCCACTGCTTTGTTTTAATATTTCAGGCCCCCATGCCTTAGAATAAGGCGTAGACAGTAAGTTAGCTATCAGGCATGCAGGAGTGCCCTGGTTCATGGATGGGAAGGGCTTAGATGCCAGATTACAGAGATGGGACCTGGTACTGACGCTTGGCTTCTCCATTGTGTGTGTTGGGATGCAGGCCAGCACTCCTAATAGGCAGCTCAATATGGTCTGAGGCCTTACCTGCAAGAATCAGACAGCTACGCTGGACTGGCTTTGCTCAGCCTTCTCCTTATACCTATTTTACTTCAGTTTCTGGACAACTGACACAACAATGTCAGCCTGTATCTGCAGAGTCTGAAACACGGAACTCGTCTCTGAAGGTCTAACCTCTCCTAGGAAGGTTGGGAATCCAGATGAGCAAAGAAAAGAGCCTCCTGGGCTTGTCCCGCTCCTCATAAAACAGGACCTGTTGCTAGGCAGGATGCTGAATTACCCTGTAGCTGTCACTGTGAGCCCTCCAGAGGGGAGGAAGGGTTTTGCTTTTTGCCTGAGCAGGATGGGGCTGCCAAGCTACACATTCTTGGAAGTAAGAAAGCCTTCTGAAGCTGTTGCTATATCGCCTCCAACAAGGAGAAACCAGGGCTATAGTTTTTGCCTGGTGCTTAACCCTACTGAATTTTAGGAGAGGAGAACAAGACAACAGAAACAGGGAGAGAAAAGCAGCTGATGAAGCAGCAGACCTGTTTGGAGTGGAAGAAACAACTACATTTCTTTCGCCTTGAGAAAACTTTTACAAACTGAGCATGTTTTCAAAGCCTTTTCTAAACTTGCTTTCTCTGCCTTTATTTGTATATTTTCCTGTATTGATATAGTTCTTGTTAGCTATGTCCTTCCCAGGCTTTGATTAACATTCACAGGCACTAGTTCCTCTGCCTGTTAAGAGATGCTGTTTCTAGTGGTTTTTTTTCCCTCTAGTTGCTCTGATATTTGTTTTGGTTTTGTATTTTATTCATTCATTTTCTGCCCTGAGTCTCTTTTGTGAAGTATATATTCCTTTTCATATATACGTTACTTTTGGCTCTCCTGTCTTCCCCTTTCGATTCTCTTTCTGTTCTTTGCATACCCGTTCCTCCTCCTCCTCCATCCCTCTTAGGGCTGCTGCCCTGCTGTTTCAGTTCAGTTGTCAAATGGACTAGTCCTGTCTTCTCTCCGCCTGGCAGGCTTCCCTTTGAAGCTCTGTAGCCCTGCTCTAAATCTGTCCGGCTGGCTTCAGGCATTGTCTGCAATACAGGAAGATGCTGTGCAGCTGTACTTCAACAGCTCTTTTGGCCCGAAGTTTGGAAAATGGTTTAGTCAAGTTCCACCACTTGAAACACTAATATGAGGGTTTTGGGGAGCTAGAGAAGTGCAGGGATCATTTCGTATGGGTGAGCCCTCAGCATCAGTTATGTATATGTGAATCAAATAATGACTGGCTATCAGAGACTGATTGGGAAACATATGTAACTCCTGCCTAAACCTACTGTGAAATGAGATGCAAAAAGCTGCAGCAGGTGGGAAAGACAGTAAAGAAAAATGTCAGCAAGAAACTATACTTGTGTCTGTAGCGTATAGGTAGAGTACTTAGACTGGGCGGGGGGATTTTACAAGAGACTTACCTTTACTCAAAGCAGCTTATGAAATTTTGCCTATGATTTAAGGCTAGAAAGGATAAATTTGTCCTGTAAGCAGGCTGAAAATATCCCACTGGTGTTTGTGGAGCAATGTGCTGCTGAGAGGGGTGGTAGGTAAAGCACACCGCTCTTATTGCAGCTGGAAAAACTGGGGCAAAGGCCCAAAGACTGACTGATCAGTCAGTGGCAATGCCAGCAATAACACAAGAATCATCTCCTCACCCTACCTGTCAGCCATTAGATCTTGTTTCCATTATACAGAACAGCAATGCACATTAAAAATGCTGAGAAGTTGTATTCTCTAGCTCTTTGAATCAGAAGTTGGCAAAGTAAATGTTTTGTTTTAAAACTCTATTTGTGCAGATTTTAGTGTAGGGAGATTAATTTGTCAATGAGTAACATCACTATGTTTTAACCAATCTTTGTATGAGTGTTTAGAAATTACTGGCTTGTTATAGCTCTAATTATAGCTTTACTCTGATCAACCAAAAAGAAATAAATATAGACAGCATCTTTAAAAAGATCAGGGTGAGGTGGTGATGGTGGGGAGAGATTTTGGCTTTCTTTTAATTTTTTGCTAGCTAGCTTAAACTTGCCCATTTCTAATCACTGCATGCTTGGTACAAAATAAACTTTTTTTATACATCCAAGTAACACTCTCCTTCATCTTCAGAAATCCACTGCTTGAACTGAGATTAAAGTATAAGCTTTCTTGTGGTTGGGATTTGTTTGCCAAGCAACAGGAAAGCAGGGTTGAAATCCTGATTTGTACGTATCTGGTAGGACAAGTATTTGTTCTTTGATTCGTTACAAGAAACACTTGTAGAGTAAGTATGTCTGTTCCAGACTGGCAGCTTTGCCTTGAACCACACATGGGAGGATGTGTGGAGAGCTGCACTACCTGAAGGGAGAAAAGTTTAGGGTGAGAAGTGAGAGCAACAAAGCTTCAAAGCAGCTAGAAGGGAACTCTGCTCAGGATTTGCTTACGAATCTAGCATCCATGTCTTCCATCCTCCAGACACACATGCACTTTTCAGTGTCTATAAGTGGCAGGAGCTTCTTTTACATCCCAGTTGAGCAGTAATAACTAGAAAAATGACTAGCAAGAATACTCAACACTATTTCTTGCAACACTTTCAAGGCTTCTCTGTCAATTACTGATCCACCCTGATCTTTAGTTGTAATAGCTGGCCTGAGTATAGCATTATATAGCTGCCAGATGAGGCAGATGACTTAATGTGTCAGAGCAGTGTTCTGGCTGTAGTACTATACTGGCATAGCATGCAAGGCACTTCTCTATGGCAGCCCAGGGTCATGCCACCACTACCACTCACAACAACAGAAAATACTGGCTTTGATGAGGAAATCATCATACAAAACTTTTAAAGGCAATGATACATGTACAGTTTCAATCACAGAAGTTTGAAAGATGTGTTAAGCAATTTCTATATGTGGCTGTTGATACTGCAGCCAATTTCATTCCTGAGTGATTTTACAGAATTCAAACTGTAGTTCTAACCCGTTTCTTCACAATATCTCTGCATTGTCACTGGTTCCAGACAAGTTTGTTTTGTCATGTTTTCATAAAAAGTACAGTAACATCATTTCACTTGATTTTGTGTACAAGTAGTGTTAACTGACCTACATTTTGATTTAATTTACAAGAAGGGTTAATAAAGTTCTACTGTAACTTCCTTTGGAGTTTGAATTCTTGTAGTAGTTGTGATGTTCCGTGTTTTAGTTAGTCCTAGTTAGTCCTAGTTATTGTATTTTTAGGGTTTTGTAAGTATGTAAGGTTCTGCCACAGCAAAAGGTAATGTGGCTATTTCTGGCCTGTATGGCCTTAATTAAAGAAATACTTGGACTGATATCATAGTTTATGGGTTAAAAATCCTGTCTGCCACAAATTGAACTAACTTCTTTTCATGCCTAATATGTGTTTGATAACACTGTATAGTCAGCTGTGCTTGTGTCTTTGTTAAATGGATACCTTGGTTAGCAGAACTGAGGTGTTGCTTTGTCCGCTATTACTGTTGTGCTCATAACTGCAAATGCAATCACAATATTTAACTTTCCATTATGGACTAAGGCTTCTAAACCCTAAATGGGAAGGTTGACTTTAACTCCTGGGTAGCTTGATACATAGGGTAATACAAACATCAATCCAAGTAGACAGCATTCTTCAGTTTTCAGGAGTTAACGAGACAGTCTTCACATCAGCCTGGATCTGCGGGCAGAAATAACCACAGCCCCTGCACAGCAAGGTTTTTCCTACTTCTCTTGAAGGTTTCAATTCCTGTGGACCAGCAGGTGTTTTGCGACCTTCTCTCGTAGGCACCTGCAGCAGACCAGGTGTGACTCTGTGGGCCTGCAGAATGATGTGACTCTGTGGGCCTGCAGAATGATGCCTCTGCCCACACAGGTGCGTGTGGCTGCAGCAGGGTGGTGCCAAGAGGCTGCGTGGGTCCTTCATCCCAAAGCATGAGAGGTCCTCTGAAACACCTCAGAAACGTCACTCACCAAGTTGTTCAGTTTTTCAGTGTCCGTGTCAAAATACAATCCTCTTGGGTACAATGAAATGCTTGTATGCCTTTTTTCATGTTCAGTGATAACACCATCATCTGATTACAAAATGTTTATGAAATGTGAACGATGATAGTCTGTGGTAGAAAAGACATTGTATCAGCTGTATCAGTACAAAAATTTTCTTAAATGTATCATATACCTGTGGATATTGGTATTATAAATAGAATTAGATATACTGGGAATGAGAGTTCCCCAGTGAAGTTGACTTAATTTTTTTATAAATTACTGACTACTCAGTTTTCTATTTTTAGCTGTATGTCACTAGCATTTAATTGCTCAGCACAGGGAGGATGAAGAGTCAAGTCTCGTGAGCAGGAGCAGAACTTCTGCAGCATGTTGTTGCAAAATTGAGTTTTCCTGCAGCAAGTAGTAGCACTTTCGGGGGTTTTTTTAATCCTCCTTGAAAGAATTTCTATAAATAACATCTGTGTCTATATCTGATTCAACCTCCTTGATATAGGTTATGTGTAGACTTAGTTGTCGCACTTGTGCAGGGTAGCTACATGACACAGCGCCATGTTTAGGTTCCTGAGGTAACTCTAGACCCAGAGGTGGTAAAAGTGCATCATGTCTGTGCATTCACTGAGCTTTTTAAGCTGAGAAGCCAATGTGGCTGTGCTCTTTCCCCAGCTCCAGCTGCCATCAACACTTGACTTCACTGGGTATATGTAACACTGCTTAACACTTTTTGTATCAGCCCTGGTTTATCATTGTTTATAGTTTTAAAACCTCTGAGGTTGAAATTAAAGCTGAATTTCTTTTCTTTTTTAAATTTTTCAGTTTGGACAGTTGGTTTTTGAGAGTGGAGGGTGACTACCATTGCTTTACCAAAAATAATAATATAAACATTAATAATTGAAACTTACAACAATTTCTTTGGAAGGGCTTACACTTTGGAGCAGTGGATAGAGTTGTTGGATAGGTACCTCTTACTTTTCCAGTTAAAATTTACCTTGTTTAGGGCAAATCCTGAGCTCTTGAAAATAGCCATTTGTTTAGGTTTAACAGAGGTTTGTACGTTGTAGAATGACAGAAAAATTCAGGTTGTAGGTCTCTAGCTGAGTCTTCTGCCCAAAGAAGGATCAGACATGAGATCAGACTGGGTTGCTAAGGGCTTGGTCATTTGAGTCTTGAAAACCTCAAGGACGGAGATGACATAATGTGTCTGGGCAGCCTGTTACACTGCCTGGCTGTCCTCATGGAGAAAAGAAATACTTATTTCTTCATTGAGCAAGGTTGGGAAGGGTTTCCAGTAGCTTCTCTCCTGGCTGCTGTCACATCAAAAGCCAGAACTGAAGCTGAAGGAGACATTTTCTAGTTGCAGTGTTCTGCTGCTGTGGCTTTCGGTGAGAAAGCTCTCACTGAAACACAGGCTGGCATCAAGATGCACTGGGAAAGGGAGAGGAGGGTTGTATGGAAGAAAAGAGCAATAGAATGGCAAGGGGGCAAATCTCTGGGGCACAGGACTTGCAGTCTTTGGGACATTTTTCTGGGGCCTGTTTTGTAGCCTGTGCCTCATCTCCAGTGACCATGTCTCCTTGGAATGTGTGACACATGGAGGGGGAGATCGGTGCCTTGTTCTTGGTATAGGCACAGTCACAGGTGGACATGGTGGAGAGGAGGTCCATAAACTTTCCATGCTGCCTTTTTGGAGAGTGTATTTCACCCTCTGCCTAGTCCAGTTTGAGAACCACTTTTAGGCAGGAGGGGGATGTGTCCTAAGAAGAGCAATGAAGGGTCTAGAGCACAAGTCCTGTAAGGAGCAGCTGAGGAAACTGGGGTTGCTTAGCCTGAAGAAAAGGAGGCTCAGGGGACACCTTATCACTCTACAACTACCTGAAAGGAGGTTGTAGCGAGGTGGGTGCTGGTCTCTTTTCCCAAGTAGCAAGTGATACGATGAGAGGAAACAGCCTCGAGTTGTGGCAGGGGAGGTTTAGATTGGGTATTAGGAAAAATTTCAAAAATTTCTTCACTGGAAGGGTTGTCAAGCATTGGAACAGCCTGCAGAGGGAAGTTGTGGAGTCACCATCCCTGGAGGTATTTAAAAGACATGTAGACGTGGTGCTTAGGGACATGATTTAGTGGTGGACTTGGCAGTGTTAGGTTTACATTTGAACTTGATGATCGTAAGGGTCTTTTCCAACCTAAATGATTCTATGATTCTATGTGTCCATGTGCCTTGCCTGGGGCAGAGGGTGGGTGAATGGAGGTGAGGGTGCAGTGGAAAGCGCCAGGCAGTGGGGAGGACGGCAGGCAGCCAGCCCCAGCAGGGACCAGAGCAGACGCACTGCCACTTCCAGAGACTTGTGGCTGTGATCTGGCGCCTGTTCTGCTGCGAGTGGCGGCACAGCCCTTGGCAGCCATGAAATTCTTCTGTTGTTCCCAGCACTGCTCGCTGCCCGCTGGGCTTGCCCGGGTTGCTGTGCCTGGCCATGACCCCACACCGGTCTGCACCATTTCCTTGCAGGGCCTCTTCCCAGACACATTCCCTGCCCCCCTCTGGAGCGTGCCTCCCTCCCGAGAGGAGAGACAGGGATTCCCAAACAATGCTGACAGCAAAGCTCTCTGGAGCCAAAGTGTGTCCACAGGCATTGGTGTCCTGTTGACACTGCCAGCAGACATCCCCAATGACTGAGCTGTGAGAGCCCAGGTCTGCTGTACATGGGGCACAGACAGATGAGGGGCCATAGGCTCGTGTGGGTCTGTGGGGATGGGAAACAGGATCCATGCAGAAGGTGGGGAGTTCTGAATTCTGCCCCCAGAAAAGAGGAAATTTCATCAGGTTTCCTCCCTTGCAGCTGTTAATAAGATGGAGGAGTGAGAGGAGGACAGGAAAGTGAGTCTGCAATAGACTATTTCTGAAATATGTTACTTTTTATTTCTAAAAGTAGTCTGCTTTTTTTATTTTCCTCTGTTGAATGTGCCATTTTCTAGATTTTTCATGCATTTAGAAGCACTGTGCAGCGGCTGATCGGTTTGCTGGAGATTTTTCTTGATTTGTCTATTGGGAAATCAGATGTATGTTGAAAGCTGCTAAATAGGTCAGCTGAAGTGCTACCCTTGTTTTGACAGTGTGGTTTTAGCTCTGCAACAGCCTTGTCTTGGGTCAGGAAGCTGGCTTTTCAAAAGTATTTGGATTATTGGCTTGATATGGTCTCACCATATTTTTTCAGTTCTCTCTTAATTGTGTTTCAAGTATTTCATTACCTTTAATACTGACTCTGGCTTTTTCCTACAGATAACAGATTGTTTAGACAACCGTGAAATAAAGGAAATATTTAATTACTTTGCCACTTTTCAAACCCTAGTATGTGCTATGTATTCACTAATGCATACGTTTTTGTGTTATTCTGGAAGGGGAAACTAGGGGTGAAATGTATGCTTATCTCCAGCTAACACAATCCAAGATATCCTACAATTTTAAAAGCTTGTAGGAGCTATTCCAAATGAACTGCATGATGGTTGCTGATGAACAGTTTGAAAAGGAGATTAAAGCCCAGTGATTCAATACCCGAGCGGCACATACTGCTCCAAAATGTACTCTCTAGCTCCCTGCTGAGCTCTAAACCAGGCTGGTTCAACCACATTACAAAGAAGCAGCAAGTACTGCCTTGAGGAATTAACACATACTTTTATTTCCACTGTACTCACTGTGTTTCTACTGTATTATTCTCTGCAGGCCTTCCCAGCAGAAGCAGATAGAGCGACCAGCCAGCAGCAGGTCGAGGCCAGCCCTGGAAGTGCAGGACCTGTGAGCCCAGCGTGCCCATCCCCAGGTGGGTTCTTGCTGCTGCCCTCGCACCTGACCTTGCCCACCCCCCGGGGCTGGGGTTTAGGCCCACCCTGCAGCACCATAAGTTCCGTAAGTGCATTTGCAGCACCAAGAGGGTTTATTAAAAAATTCAGAAGATGTCAGAAACCTCGACATAAAGAAATTTTTTACAGTAAGAACAATCATTCACTGCAACAACATCCCAAGGGACGTGGTAGAGTCCCCATGGCTGGAGGTTTTCAAGGTGCAACTGAACAGGGTGCTAGACAATCTCCTCTAGGCTCCCTTTCCAAGGAAGGGTGGGACCAGATGATCTTTTGAGATCCCTTCCAACCTGAGCTGTTCTGTCATTCTGTGGTTGAAATGACACACCTGACTACATTGCTCAGGATGCAAGTTGTCTGCTTTGCCATTTGTGTGAGTGAAAAGCTGGTGCCACACCGTGCTGTAACCAGTAAGCAATCAGGGCAGAAACTATCAGTTAGTAACAGCTGCTTTTAACAGTTTTTTTCCCCCCAAGACATTAAGAAATGGGGAAGGAGAATAAGAAGGGGCACTTCAGTCCTTGTAGGGGCTTTAAATGGACAGTATTTTGCACACTCCAGATTTTCTGCTGTAAAGCCTTTATGCATGATTCCTATTCCGGGAAAAGGAATTTGCTGGTAAAATTTGAAGCTGTTTTCCTCAAAAGGGTGTTTCTGAAACATTACCTTTGAGTAGGCATTTTATCCACTGCCTGTTATCGTGCTAACTTCAGGGTCCTTTTTTGTTGTTCATTTTTAAAAATGTGCCTATGAAAGTTCAGCTTGGTATGGGTAAGTAAAAAGTACTATTTGAAGTAGGTATTTAAATGAGATCTCTGGCTGTAATTGGCATGTAAGCATAATGCTTCTATTTGTTGAGGATAAATGTGACTTAAACAATTGAGCTTTGCCCTCAAAGTGGGTACCAATCCCACAAGGTTAGGACTCTATCCAAACTTTTCTTGATGTGCTGCAAGACTCTGAAGCACGTGGGCTGTTAGCAAGGGCTCATTAGTTGACATAATTACTTTGGCTCATAGATGCCAATGCACAGAGGTTAACAATCTTGACTTGCACCTGGCAGGTAACGTAGAAGCTGCAGTCTTTTAGTGAACCGAGCAAGTTCTCCTCTCAAGAGTCAGCAGTGATGAGCTGGTGATATTTGTCTACAAATCACAAAACCACCTTGTGCCAGGCTCCACACCTGTGAGACATGCTAAACATTAAGTATTGATAGCAAAGTTTAATATTGACTGGCAAGGAAAACTGAGATAGCATTGTAAAAATTGAAACAGTAAAGAAACATGAGTTTTCATGATGTCTGCTTTGGAGGGATAGATGTGGTCCAAACTGTGTGACCTTCTTGTGGAATAAGCAACCTCCTCTGCTGTTCAGTACAAGCCAGCTACTTCCGTGCTGTGACCTGTATGCCACTAATGGTGTGGGAACTGCTCCAAAGTGGTGTGCATCTGCCTGGCAGCAGGAGCAGCTCTTGTCTCTGCTTGTGTGCAGGTTCTTAGTGGAGCTTTGGAGTGCATCTCCTTCTTAGCTCACTCTCCTAGCCTGTCAAAGATGTACATTCAGAAGCTGCCCCTGCTGCCATGGTTGAAGAGGGGACAGGATCTGAAGCTGAGATTCTGCTTTAGGAGATTAGAGAGATGTCTGGGTGATTATACACTGCCTGGGATGCTGGCAACTGCTCTGCTTCCAATGGTGGTACCAGCTGACAGTAGTTTAGCTGTCACTGTCTTCAGCTGTAGACCCGTGCATTCCTGGTCCCTTCTCCCTTAAACCAGCATCAACTTGTTGGATTTTTTAAAGAACTAAATGACAACTAGATTATTCCAGTCCAAGGCTTCCTGTTAGCACAATTTGTTTGCTGTCTGATGCTTGACTTGATGTGGTTTGGTGGAAACAGGCAACCTGAAATATCCTCCAGTGCTGACAGTGAGACCATGTTAACTGTGGTATAGCTGCTTGTCTGGGTAGCATCTTAGGATAGGATTCATCACATGACTTCAGTAAAGAGATCTATATCTCAGCAGTCACTTTGTAGATTACAACTCATCTGAGCTTAAGAGGAATGTCTGAAATAGTTTGGATGGCTCTTCCCCAAGAACTGCCTCTTCTGTCCTTGTTGACCATGAAGGGTGTCCCATGATGCCCAAGTGTAAGCACCTACATTTTGTCAGGTGAATTTCACTCTTAAAGCCCTGTCTTCTCTGAGAGATTAATTTTGCCTGTGTTGAAGAAAGAAGATTATTTTTCCAAAACATTCAGTCAACGGGCTCACAGTATATCCAGTAAGAAATCGGATTGTAAGAAATTAAATAGGTCTACATTTTATTTGAAAAAATATCTTAACCTTGAAACATTATCTCTTATATGTGTGGATTAGGTTCAGATCAAAAGCAATTCAAGTCAACTGCAGCTTGTGCCAGCTCTGTTGTGAAGAGATTAGAATTTCTTCCCAGTCCTGTCCTTTCAGAGGAAACTGCTTCAAGTGAGAAAGATGTGAAGAAACCTGAAATGGAGCAGCAGAAGGAAGCAGAGCTCCCTGCTACACCGAAGGTACGTACAGGCAAGAAAAGGGGGCGTGGAAAACAAAATAAAAAAAGAAAAATCTCACATGGAAATGTTTATTGTGCACATTGGTATTTTTCTCTATATAATGTCACTTCAGGAGTTCATTCAAAATACTCTGCCAGTCAGTGACCCTGAAGGATGGTTTCTGTGCCAAATCCTGTGGTCATCAGAGTTTCCCTTCCAAAGAAACTCCCCGGTGTCTGCTTGTAGTATTTGAACCTGTAAACTGGCTAGAGCAGAAATGAGAATTTAACCTGCAAACCCCAATCCCACCATGTGTTGAGAGGGCAGAGTATGCAGAAGATGTTGACAGTGGAGCTTACCCTCTTAGTCCTCTTGAAGTGCTGAGCAAGTGCAGGTGGTGACACAGGTAACAAATGGCCATGACTGTACTGCTTAGGTAAGTTAGATGTTGGTCCTGGGTTAGGATTGGCTTCGGTGTGCAGGTCAGTGTGAATGTCAACAACAGCTACCTGTTATTTCCAGGACTTCAGTACTGCAACTCCATGCTGTAATTCTGGAGATAGAGGCTTCATCTTTGATAATGTCGATTCAGGAAATAAACAGAAAGGGTTTAATTTAACCTTTGATTGAACCTTCTGATTTTTGAATGCTATTTCCTGCTCCCAAATGTCTGAACAGGTGATGAAACCAAAAGCCCTGGAACAAGGAGGGAGTGTGTTATTGCCATTTTTAAAGAAACTACCTGAGACCAGTCAAGTTACTCTGCAGAATTCTGGTCTACAAGGTGAGCAAAAAGCATTTGGAGAACTCAGCCGGACAGTAACTGAAACAGTGCATGTGGTGTTCAGGGAGAAGTGCCTAATCAATGACCTGGAGAGTTTTGGAGCTAAAATGGTTATTTTCTGATTGTATCTGACTGATACTGGTAGCGTGGCTGCTATGATGCAAAGCACTCTTCCGACTGTTCCCCTTAAACACAACAGCAGAATTGTGATAACAGAGCAGGGCAGGGAGAGCCCTATCTTGCACTTACCTGGCCTAGCAATAAAAGCTGTATTATGTCAATGAGTAGTATGAGTATTACTAATAGTACTGCTGCTCACAGATGAAAATGGCTTAGCATTTGGTTTTAGCTCACAATAAAAACTTCTGGAGATAAATTCTGCACTCAGCTGCTCATGTGGAGTTCTGTTCATAGATGACCAATACACATATCTGGCCACATCCCTGAATTTGACCTGTGCCCATCACAAGTTCTTGCAAAGCAGAACTTTTTTTTTTTTGCCTTCATGACAAAGTTTTGCTTGAGATTGATAATGTTTAGTAGTTTGATTTTATATTGATTTTAGAGATGCATATATGTAGGTAACATGAAAGAAAGAAAGAGAAAAATCATCTCAAGTTTTCTTCCCCCTGAGACTTAATAGGTTGTTATTTATGTATAGGTAATATACTGATTATCCTAGTGTTTTCAAGATTCAAACTACTGAAGGTGATCCACTGTGGAAAACAGGATTGTCTGAAAAGGAATAGAAATCTCACTTGTTTAAAGTGGGGAAGTGCTTTCCAAACAGGCTTTGAGACCAATATAATTTTATATTAGGCACAAATCAATCCAAACATCAAGTACCAGATTATAGGTCTCTCACATATTTTCTGAGTGGTGCTGAGACACTTGGCTGCTCTCTAGTGTTCACAGCACATACAGCGCTGAAAGGATCACAAAATCCTCTAAAACCTGTATCTGCAATAGGAATGAATGGGAGCACCATGCAAAGACTTGAAGGGGTGGCTGCCCTTGACTAGTATTCGTGCGCTAGAGCTCTCATGTAAGGTTAGGTGCCATATTCCAAAAGTAGCGTTTAAATACGGGCAGTCTGTGTGGTCGGCTGGTCCATTGTAAACTAGCTGCGATGGGCCAAAGTGATTGTAGTCAAAATTCCTCTCATGGCCGAAGTGGCTTGGGTCTGAGAGTCCATCATCGCCTTTTGACTGCGCTGTGTTTCTTGTTTTGTCTCTGTGCCGGTGCCTGCAGAGCCGCCCCGTGGGGCCGCGGTTCCGCTTAGGGTTCGCAACAACTGGCGGCGCTCACAGTTTTTCTCGCAGTCAGGTAAATGCGGTGCTAAGACCAGCTTCAGCCCTTCTGCTGCCTTCAGTCATAGGTGTCTTCGGACGTGGGGCTGGGGCGAAAGCTGGTGATCACGGGGACTTGTTCTACCTCTTGCTTTCATAGAAAGTGTCTATTCCTGCTGCACAGTTGACAAAGAGCTGTTGGGTTGCACGTTGTTGTGATGCTCTGGTTTCAGGCACCCAAATGAAATCACTTGCCTATAAATACCTTTTCCTTAATTTCTTTAAATCAGCCTAATTTTCAAAGACATTTGGATAGAAAATGGCAATGGTTCTCTTCGTAACTGTGGCTCTTGAATAGTGTAGTCCCATCCTTTTAGCTTTGCTATGCTTTTTCCTTCCTTGCACTGAATCACGAAGGGAAAAAATAGATCAAGGTAGGTGACACTCAGTGTCCAAACACTGCTAACGTCTGTGGCCAGAAGTAGATGGCATTAGCTAGTGGTAGAGTAGAACCTGATGTTAGTTAATATTGTGCTCCTCTATACCCAGATATAAAGTAGTTTTGTTGGTGATGGGTGTAATCTGTTTTTCTGGTTTATTTGCTTGCGATTCGTCCTTGCATTTGGTTGTGGGAGCAAAGAGGGGACGAACATGAAGCTTTTTTATACAGATACAATGTAGCTTTAATTGCAGGCTAAGCACATTTTGCCAGGTTAAATTTAATCTTTCCTTTTTCTGTTCTTTTAATAGCTGATTCTAATAGTGGTGACAAATCAAATGTGAGTACCTTTTTTGCATTGTTGTTTGGTTTAGAGATATGTGTTTAGCAAAAGTGATTTTTTTATGCAAAATGTTTTGTAACATGCCCAAATCAGAATGAGAATTTTTTTCTCATGGAAATGAGAGAGAAAAAATACAACCCAAATGAAGACATGGTCTGAATCTGGAATTTAGGTGTTCTCCTCTTATCAGGAGGGAATGGTAGCTATACAGTATTCAGTTGCTGGAGCCACTGAAGCTTCACAATCTCAAAACAATATATAACTCTAAATTATCCATTCTATTTTAAATGCATATAAATTAGAGGAGACCACAATTCTACTGTCTCCTCAATGAAAAAAATAAACACACCACAAATGCTACTCTGAAGTACACAATATTTCATATTCTGTTTGTCACATAAAAAGAGACATCATCTCTTCCTACCAGATTCAAATACAACTCTTAGTGGAAAGGAATATGACATCAGGTGTCTAAAATTGCCCTTGATTGTAAGGATTTTAATCATGTGTCATGTAATGGGATTCTTAGTGAAGCCTGAGGTTTGATTTCATTATGGATAAAAATTTAAAACAAAGCTGTAAGCTGTTGTCCTGACAGCCATATGAAATGACGGAATATTTTTTACAATCACAAATTGCTTTGCATGTTGCGCAGACAATTATAGAGAAGCAAAATAGATGTTTTCTTTAAATTTGAGTACCTGCAGGTTATCTCTGTTCAGTGCTGCTTAGAGCTTTCTTTGAGATCTTTTTCCTTTTTTCCCCTCCAGTTGAAGTTTCCCAAGCCTTTCTTTGCAAACCAAATCATTATTTTATCATTTGGATGCCTGTGGGCAATCCCAAGTGTCAATCAAGCTAAGAATATTGTCTGCTAACTGAGAACACCATTATCTAGCTATCAGTTTCCCATTTTAACATCATTGCCAGGGGTAGGCCAGGCAAAGTGCAGCTTTCTCTGGTAGCCTTGTGAAGTGTAGTGTTGAAGTCTAATAGTTTGGTTTTCCTTCATGCAAGCGTTTCAATTTTTGGTCCTGGGATCCAGAAGAAGAGCGAAAGCGCCAGGAAAGGTGGCAGCATGAGCAAGAACGCTTGCTTCAGGTAAGAAAGAAACTACATGTCTTCCACCATATGGTTCAGCTGTTGAGTTGTCCCTTTGGACAAAAGTTGAGCATTTCATGTCATGTTTTTCACATCCTCTGTGGATGCTTGAGCGAATTCTATGGCAGATGAGCAATAAAATGAGCATGCACACACGTCTCCCTTCCCCACTCCATAGGAGGACCAAAAGGACTTAGTTCTGCGTTCCAGCACGGAGCTAAACCAAATGTTGATCCTCAACTATAATTAAAGTATGCTGAGCATAGACTGCGAGACTCTTAATTACTTGGATCCTCTTTCTCCAGACTGACAATTTGCTGACCCTGACGCATATGCAACAATTCTTTAAAATTATGATCTTAATAGATTTTTGTAGACTTCTGCTTTGTTCACAGGTTCTTCTGGGAAAACATCAAGCTAAATTTGGACATGAAGAGTTTGGGGGGTTTTTTTGAGAGGGGGGGAAACCCCCTCAAAACAACCACTGGTTTTGCCTAGTGGTAGAGTAAGCTGTAAAAGGTCTGGGTTTGTGTCCTAGTTGGAAAAAGTGCAGTTGCCCTGAGAATGAATTTCCCCACCAGTCAGTAGTGTCTTTTGAAACTGTGAGTAGGTTTGGCCCCAAAGAAATCATATCTTTCCTCCATGTAACAGAAGAACAACTGTCAAAGGGCGGAGAATAATAAAATGGAGTCTTTTCGTCTTTTAAGAATGACTTGTATGTCTCTCTACTGCTTTCTTGAGATTATTTCTTTTTAGCTAATGTGATTGTTTCCTCTTAAAATGGTGTAAAATTCTCATCATTTTTCTGGCATATGTGGGTGTTCTCTCAATAGTAAATGCGTCTTTTCTGGATTATGGAAGTCACCATTCTTCCCCATATTCAAACCAGTTCTGCCAAACAGTTTTAAAGATCTCTTTGGAGATAATTTTTCATGCAAAACTGTGAAAACAATTCTCAAGAAAGAATTCCATCAAGGAGGAAAATAAGCTACTTAGCTAATTATAAGCTTACCCTCTTCAAACCTTTACACACTATTCATTTATCTTTTAAACTTGCACGGGTATTCATTCATTAAATTGTAGTGGCATCTCTCTTAAATTAGTACCAGTATGTGCAAAACCTGCTTGTTTATATGCTACTTTGCTGAAATTTTTAATGTAAAATCCATGCCGAAGTGTTTTGGGGTGTGTGATAGCTTTTTGGAACTCTCAATACTGTATAATAAACAAGGAATTTAAATTACTGAGCATAAATTTCATTTCTGAGCAAAGATGTAAAAACTTCTAACAAATTAAACTATTTCAGGCATTTTAAAAGTTCCTCATGATTTGAAGGTGTTAAATGTAAGTGCTGGAAACAAGTGGTGAGAGGAGGAAAAGAAGCTTTTTTTGACACCCATGGACGTTTCAGATTTTTATCTTCCTATTTCATCCTATTTCTGATTAAACCTGTCTTAGCAGGTTCATTTTCACTGTGGAGATACTACAGAATTTACTTCTAATACAGAATGTTCTGAATTTACCTGTATTTGTATCTTTTTACAGGAGAAGTATCAGAAGGAGCAGGACAAGCTGAAAGAGGAATGGGAAAAGGCCCAGAGAGAAGTTGAAGAGGAGGAGCGTAGATACTACGAGGAGGTATAAGGCTCAAAGGAGGAGGTTGTTTATTGAGGGTTTTTTTGCATTTAAATGCACCCACTTACGTAACTAAAAAAATCCCGTACCTAGATTAATTAATGAAAAGCCTTCTCAAGGCTGAATTCTCAGGAGGATTGTTTCTCTTAAACATTACCATAGGCACTGAGGAAAAATATTCAAATATTTAGACAGGTATCCTCAGAACCTCTGCATAGGTGGAGGTGTCTAATTGCTGTGTAAGTCTGAGTGAGTCAGTATGGTTATGTCTGGGCACGCTCAGACTTACTTCTGGAGGCAGTGCCTTGTGTGTTTTGGCATATACTTGGTGCCTGGGCTTGGTGGAATTACAGATTAAACTGTTGCCTGCCTTGGGCTTGATCATGTAGATATTTTGTAAACTGGCCTTGTTTTTCAAAAAAAAAAATCCACAGGAAATGTCCAAAGCTCACAGTTGTAGAATATTAACAATATAGAAGACTGGTTTTCTTCTGTCATATGTGGGTTGTTATTGCAGGAAATTGGAAAATGTTTTCAGTTTGACTAGTTGTGCATAATGCAAATTGGTATCTTATCATCTGTACTTGAGGGCCATACTTGTGATCTGAACAATAATTTTCTTTTTCAACTTTCAGAATAAGTTTCTCATGTACCAAGTGTAATTTAATATTCTTATATGAAATTTAATAGACTGGTGTGAGAAACAGTGGTGACATCCCAAGTGGAATATTCTTTCCAGTTTTGGACATCTCATCTCAATGATGGTAATGGTGAAAGGAAAGGTAGTACAAAACCTTGAAGCAATTTAAAAATTGAGGTGTTAGCATTATTCTTGGTATCACAGGTCCTTACCTAGCCATCTAAATGTGACACATAGCCAAACTTCATGCTTCTACTTCTTAAGCTCATAATTGACATTCTGTATTTTTAATCCTCACTCTCTCGTCATCCTGTGTTTTTCAGGAACGTAAGATAATTGAGGATACTGTAGTTCCATTCATTGTTTCTTCAAACTCTGCTGAGCTCCTCTCCTCTTCTTCCTCTACCACTGAAGGAAACAAGACAGTGGTGAGTTTCTCGTGGAATAGTAAGGCAGTAAAGACTAAGCCATCTTCAGTGCAATGTTTCATTCTTCACTAAAGGCTAACAAAGTCTGAGAACAGTAAGCGTATTCCCTGAATCCCTTCCATAACTGGTGATACCTCAGTGTTGTAGCTTGTATATTTTTACAACTGAGAGCCATACTCCCAAGCAAACTGCTACCATCCCATTTTGGACTAGAGCAGAGGGTGATGCTTCCTCTCTTTGCAGCTGCTTCTTTTCTTTAACTGGTGCTGTGAAAAAACAGTCACCTGTTTCTGTTTGTTTTAACTGCCTTCTCAAAGCCAGCAAAATCTGAAGTGCATCCAAAATCTTGAGTGTAAGACAGTGCTTTAAGCATGTCTGAGATGAGACTGAATTCTGCCTCCCCACTTTTCCTCCTTTTCTCTCCCACCATCCCTCCTAGAAAACAGCAAAACAAACAGGCCAATGTTCACTTCCTAATTTTTTTTTTTTTACTTAAGCACACAAAATGTTTAACGCGATGCATCTAGCATCTAATTAAACAAGTGTTCGGGAGAGATCAGAGAATGACACCCCAGGTGAGATCAGTAGTGTAAATGTGGGATTTCCAGACATAATTTTCTCCTGCCTAAGGCACCCACACCCAAGAAGTCATCTCCCTTTTTCCATTCAACTCCAGGATTAGGAGTTCTGTATCATCTGGTTCTCCTCTCACCCTTCCTGGCCCCTCTTATCACTGATCCCTGTGCAAGAGTATCAGCCGTGGCCCACTTTCCACATGGCTGTATAGCAGTAACTTCCTGGGTTACTGCCACGTTCAGAGCAATGCGGGCACGTAGAAGTGAAGAATCTCATGCCATGGCTTACTCAAGCTCCACCAGTCAGGTATGACTCACTCAAGTGCCATTTTGGAAGTAGTATTAGTGTTGCCATTTGAGGATGTGCATGTGAGTAATGCTTTGCCCTGAGACAGAGGCAACAAGCTGAAGTCCCTCACAAAGTCCTCCCAGGTTCAGTGGAAGACTGTCTAAACTCATTCAAGGATTTCTGCCAAAAATACGTAGTGGGAAGTTTTATTTTGTTGTCCTGAACACCATCTCACAATTGGTATGTCCCTAACTTTTTTTTTCACGCTCAGTTTAGTTCAATTAGTTGATTGTTTCAGCTGAAGTCTTTGTTAGATCCAAAGTTAGCCTCACCAAGGTCAAATGATTCCACTGTATAATGTGAGATGTTCTTTATGATAATAAGGTGTGTCAACACAATATATCTGGGGGAAGCCTGTGCTTTTCCCATGCTGATGCCAAATTCAAGGGAAACTCCTTATTCCTTCCCCTGCTGTCTTCTAGAACTCAACTGATTCAAACAGCTCTCCAGAGGAAGGCAAACAAAAAGAAGTTACAAGGCAGAAGAAGCTGCTCTGGGAGCAGGACAGTATGCCATCTCTGAAAAGCAAGGAAAATGAGCTCTGGCAAGAAAAGAGGAGGTATGGATCAAGCCTAAGCATTTCCTAGCCCTGTGGAGCTTTGTGTTCTGTAGACTTCTGGGCTGTCACATGTGCCTGTGATTGATGCTGAAGCATCAGCATCTGGTGGCCTAGTGATAGGTGTAATATCCTGATCAGTATTCACTTGCCGCACACTATGCATATATGGCAATGTGCAATGCTAGCTGTGCATATCAGAAGGCTTGCCTTTTCAGTATATGGCTTTGCCACAAGCCTGTCACATCAACCAGATTGGAGATAGATAGCTTAGGCATCTCTGTATGTCACTGCACTGTGTCTTGTGTACAAGTTTCACAAGGCATTTGTAGGAATAAAGGAGCAGTAGCTGTTTTCATTCAGAATCTGTGTGAGATTGCCTGGCTATCTCAGAAGTGCCTTACCCAAATGTGCCAGATGGTGTTCAAAGTCCTGGTCTTTGATGAACTGATAATAACAGCTTTCACAAAGACATCTGGTGATGCTGAACACTGTATAGAGAACACTCAGAAAAGCTGTTTCTCTGTCAAAGAAGCTATTTTCCACAAATCCAGAATGATCTTTAGTGTGTCTAAATGGCAGTGTGTGAGGTAAGCAGGAAGACTTGGCATATTTGGAGACAAACTTGTTAATTCATGACAGTGATCCTCATTGCTTTGTCATTACTGACACAATAACAAAAATCTTTTTGCAAAAATAGTCTGATATTCAAAAGTCTCATTTTGCCATTATATCCTAGGTGGAATTTTTCCTGGCTTTATTTATACAATGTGACTTATTTTTATTGGCAGTGGAAATAAAGTGCTCTCAGGACACCCAGAGACAGGTATCTTGAAAGGAGGTGAACAGGAGCACCAGGTGCCGGTGATGGAGCGCAGCTTGCCTGCCAGGCTGAATCTACCATTGACTCAGGGTGAGAGTCAAGCATCTTCATATGCATGTATTCTTTTCCAGATAGAAGTCTCGCAGAAATCTAACTCAAAGAATTTTGGAAATTGACAGTACACATATATCTTCAAAATTTGAATGTTTCAGACTCAAAAGTTATTTTTCTGTTAGCAAAGATAAGTGTGTTAAGGTGAAACTTAAAATCTTGTTTTCATCAGAGAGGAGCATTTTGGCTGCAAGTAGGAATCTCATTTATAGGCCCGCGTGTTCACAGTAACAGTTAAACACAATTATTTTCCATCTTTTACATAATCTTACATACATATAGGATTTATCTTGATACAGAGAGCATATTTCCAACACTTACTTTCTGTTTTGATAGCTAATTAGATTCTTTACGTCCATTTCAGTCCAGTAAAAATCACTACCTGTAATGTGTAACCTTTTCAAGCCAAGCCTAAAGTCATACTTGTCTCAATTTTGTCATTAGAAATGTCTGATGAGATTTCAAATTAATAGATTTTTTTAAGCTCTTGTAAGTATTGATGTTTTTTGAATGAAGGAATTTCCCAGACCATTGCTGTCAACACCCTAAAAAAAGGCAAATTCACTAATTTAGCGTCATTATCTAATGCAAGTGAACGGTGGATAATAAATAAGTAGACTAAAGACAGAAAGCAAATGTAGATTTTGAAATCGAGTTTTAGATTTTTGTTTTCAGTCTAGCATAAAAATTGATGATTCTAAAAAATTTAACGTCTATGGATAGGAAAGGTTTCAGTGTTATTACTGCAAATTCAGTTTATTAAACTTAGCAGGTTTGCTTTCCGTGTTTCGATTTTATTGTATTCTTTGTGCTTTGATAAAGGCTGCTCAAATAAAGCAAGCAGAAGATATTGCCCAGCAATCCATTCCTTGTGGATTTGTAGTAGTGATTAAGCAAACTTCAGAGGTTTGACAGTTTTTAACTACTTCTGCTAATCAGGGTTTTTCTAGGTTCTCTTCAACAACTTGGTCTCCTGCAAGTATTTTGACAGCTCCTTTTTTTGCCCCTTAAAGCATCACATCCTTGCTCTCTCCTTCAGTCCTTAAATAGTCAGAACTGGGGTTTTATTCTCTTGATAGCAAAAATAGGTAACAGGCCTTTCATAGGCCCCAGTAAAGTTTTTCTTCACTAAACCAGCTGGTTGATGCAAGGTAGGGTAAGGCTCTTCCCCAGCCTGTGAGCCACAAAATTCATCCAGAAGGATACAGGTAGTGCTCTCTGCTTCAGAGATGGGGTTGTCTGGCTGAGCATCACACAGATCACTGAATATTGCTGGGACGCTGTTATTGTCACTGAGTGTTGTGCAACCATCTGAAACGCAGAAGGAAATTATAAGGGAATTACTGTTTATCAGTAGACCTATGAAGAGCAGTGGCTGCACCACCTTCCTCATAACTCTTGCTATTGAGAAGTTTGGATCCCCAGGCACCATGGGAAGTTTGAGTCTCTGTGGTGCTTCCTTCCTTATGACAGAAATACTTTCTTTTCCCAAGTGCTATTCCTGGACAGCTGTTTGACCTCGCCCTTTCCCCCTTCAGAAACTGAGATTCAGCAGCAGGGTAGGTCATGTACATGTGAAGGTAATGCAGGGGGACATTGTTCCATAGAGGTCTTCAGGTGTAGCAAAGCCTGTCTCTGACTTTGTGTGGAGTTTCTGAGAACTTATTTTTAAGTAATGGTACATCTCTTGTCTCAGTTATGGTGTACCTACAAGCTATGCTGGTCTATAAGTATTGACAAAAGCATTTTGTCTCAAGTATTGAGATTTCCCCACCTCACACTGCAGACGTCTCCTGGAATCAGCAGTTGCTGACAAAGCAGTCCCCGCATCGCACAGAGGACATTTGGCAGAGACCGTTCCTGGGCCAGGGTGTGGGACAACAGCAGAGCTCTGCAGGGGAAACGAGGAGGTGAGAACGTAAAATAAAGGTTATTGCAGAGACTGAGAAGTCCTACTTGCTCTGTTTTCCCTTATATTCCTACTCAGGATTCTTTATTGATTAAGTTTCATGGGTAGTCCTACAGTGCGAAGACACCTTTGTTTCCTGGCTTTTCCACCAAGACTGCCAACTTTTATCCGCTTTGTTTCTCACTATGGGTACCCCAGTAACTAGTTTCATGAAGGAGCATACTCTCTGCTTGCCTCTCTCTGTCTTCTTTCTCCTTAGTTCTTTAAACACTCATCTGCATAACTGTTCACGTGCTTCATTTGTTTTAAGTGCCTGAGACAAACATTTATAGCTAATAAGTGGCTAAATATCAGGGTGGGAATGTCAGGTGAAGTCTGCCTCTTTGAAGTTGGTATCCAAGAGCTTCATTTCCCAGCGTTCAAACACACATTGATTGCTATTTTCTAGTTCTTTAAGGATTACAGCTTTTAAAAGAAGATACATAGAGATTAGTATTTTCTTTCTGCTGTAAATTTTAGTGAGATTTTTTTTCTTCTCTGATGCTTTGCCTTGTGCTTTTGAGTAAGCATTACTAAAAGAGAAGACCCGTTCTTTTGGTAAACAAGGGATCTTCTTGCCTAATATTGCAAAAAGTGTATCTATGTAATGAAAAAGGAACATCTGTTTTCATTAGAATATACACGAACACGGTCTCCTGCAAAATGTGTTACCTCTATAAAGCTTGTATCCAGTCAAAACTAATGTAGATTGAGGTTTGATTACCTATTTCTCATAACTGCTCATGTGTGTTTGAGAAAATTGTTATTTAATCTGTAAACAGCTTTAAGCAATGAGAGGTTGAATGAATCCTATGATTTCTGATAACAAAAAACATGCGTGGTTTTTCTCACGAAATTCTTGCAGGGTAGAATGGATAGAAATAGTAATAAACCACTTTTCAGTGTTGGTGGCTTCCTTTTTACTCAGTAAAGGGCACAGACTCTCCATCAACAGCCCTGCATCTGCTCTACCAGTGTGCTTCTGAGCACATTCCCTGGCCAACAGAGAGTACAAGGTGCTGTCCCCTGGCTTAACCCTCCTTCATCATGGTGGGAGCTAGTTGGGTTGATAGGTGGGTAGGAGTCTGCACATGGCTGATTACCTTGTGAATTACCTGACGGAGCAATAGCAAGCAGACCAAGACTCAGAACCAAAATATGTGTGCTATTTTTCACTGTATCGAAATGGCAATGGACAGAAAATTCATACCTTTTTTCCTTAGATCAAATCTTTAGAGCTGGGAATCCTGAAATCCACCAGCTGGAATTTCTCTGCACAAAACCTGTTTTTGATTGTTCTTCAGCAGTAGTAATGCGTCTTCTCTCCTGTATTTTAGGGCAGGATATCATGAGAACTTACGATCTGGGCCATCGTCTCCCTGCTCTCCTGCTGCTCCAAGTCAGTCACCCAACAGGTACAAAAGGTCAATAAGAAATTTTGCAGACTGAATGCATCTTGGAGTTGCTGGTGAACTGCTGCAGTGTAAATCACATTAGTATTATGTGGATGCACTATTAGTTCTTCTGAATGTTGCAATTCATAACCATCCATGGAATAAACACGTAGCTCCCTCTCCCATATTTCTTGCCTACTTCAACAGTGTTGTTATGTTTTCAAATAACACAGTTCAGAAAGCAGCTGTAGGACTCTGCTTGCTCATTGAAATTTCAGTGAAATTGAAATGGGATAATGTAAGCCCCAGTCAAAGTAAGCAGTTAAGCATGAGTTCAGAGCACTTAAGCCAAAGGATGTTGTCTTCATTGTGAGTAGTCACATGCTCAGGAGTAAGGTATGTTCTAGGCTTTGTCACATTTCAACACCTGCTGATTTAAAAAGAAATCATTCCCTTCATTTTCAAACTTGAAAATGCATTTTGCTTTTTTGCCGTTTTTTAATTTGCCTTCATTCATGCTAATCTCCCAGAGATTTGATTCTCTCAAGCAATGAGCTGTGCAGATTTCAGTGAGATATGTGTAGCAACTCTAAGTAAATGTTAACTGTAGCCTGATTGAATCACTGATAATTTGGGGTGTGTTAAAATCAGTTGGCTTATTAAATAGGGTAAAGTAATACAACACAGAAAACATAGCAAGTTTTTGTTCTATTCAAATAACATTTTTCTTCGTTTCATAGCAAAGCTCTCCTTCCAATGCCACTTGCATTGACATGAAACTATTGGGAATTTTTTTTGTGAACAGTTTCTTCTGTTTTTTTCTAACTGTAGCTGCAGGTTTGGTGGGATTGCTGATCATTTCTTGCTATATGTAGCTAGTTGTGATAGCTACTTCATATTATGTAGCAGCTATATTCTGATCTAAGACCCTTTTCCAAGATCTTTTTCTGAAATAAATCTGTTTTGGAAACAATGGATGGGATGTAATTAATTGTTTGACTAAAACATCAGACAACTTCCTTAAGAAATTTTCCAAAGCACTTTATTCTTTGATCCAACACTTTAACTTGTTCTTATAATAACTCTGACAGTGGAGAAGAATTGAAGGTAAAGGTGGACTCAGGAATAACACAGAGGGGTATGAGCAGAAGGCTTAAGGTTGTAGGGGAGGAGAAGAAACCACGAAAGTTATTCTAAAAGGAATAATGCAAATGAAGCAACAAGACAGTGATGTGCTTGTGCTGCCTGTGTACATGGTGGGATAAAGAATGGTGGACTCAGGAGTGACAGAGATTAAGTGGAAGCAAGGACAGTTTTCGGATTGTGATGAGTCTTTCTGCTGCTTCTGTTTCTCTTTTCTTTTTTCTTTTTTTTAGCAAACTAGCTTTTTTTTATGATGCAGTCCAGATCTGTCTCTGTTGGTGGCTTATTGTGGTGTTGTACTGAAACCATAAAGCAAGATATTGTAATCTTGCTTATCTGCGTACAATTTCATCAAAACATCTTTTTAAAAGTCATGAAATATCCCAAAGGTTCTCTCCTGGTTTCAGCCCTGGCTGAAAAAAGCATAGATGACAGATAATGACAAGGGATCTCTTTTGGTCTTAGGTTCATCTCACTAGACGAACATCAGTTTTGTCAGGCTGGCAGACAGGTGAAAAGGGAAGAGCGTGAAACACATAGAAGTGTGCACCTGCACTGCTATTAAAACCATTATGAAAAAGGCTACCAGTTATTCCTGGGGCCTTGATCTCTCACCCAGCTGTCATCAAACAGCTGATCTACTACGAAGGTCTAGACAGGACTAAAGCTTAAGGAGAGAGTTGAAGTATTTTCGCACAGCAGATGGAGATCTGATTTCAGCTTTACTCTAACCCATAATACTAACAGGCATGTAGCTGCAGCAACATAGGCTAAAATTAGTTAGCAAGTGCCTGATGCGTGGTCTGTGCTACTGCAGTTACGCTGCTACTGTTGACTTCACCAGCTTGTTTGGGTGTAAGAACAGCATCTTTGCCTTCTGACTTGCAAACAAATTGAAAAATTTCCAGGCTGAGAGTCTGACTTGGGTAATTTGTGTGAATATCAGCTTTGATTGCTGTGGCATTGACTAGGTCTGGGTAATCCACAGCCACGGTTCGCTGCCATACAGGCCTCTATTAAGAGGCTTGCATTTCCCTTGATCTAGCACAGCAGACTGGCAGGAAAATGGGTCTGAACTGCTTTGCATTCAAGCATTTTAAGCCCTCTGCTTGCTTGTCTGCAAGGCAGACATGCAGGCTGATTCAGCAACATGGTTGAACTGTCAATGTGTATTTATCTGAAACCCCCCAATGCTTCTTCATCCCATCCTGTCCCTCTCCGTAAACCTGTGTAAACATTTGGCTACGTTTTAGCATCAGTTGCTGTTCTGTTTTCTTAAAGTCATGTTTGTCTCCTAGGTCTGTCAGCGGAAAAAAGCTTTGTTCTACCTGTGGGCTTCCTCTTGGAAAAGGAGCTGCCATGATTATTGAAACGCTCGGTCTTTATTTCCACATTCAATGCTTCAGGGTATGTCTTGTGTTTTATTAAGAAAAATCTCAAGTCATGCACAGTGTGAGGAGAGAGTATATTAAGGGCTGTAGATGTGAAATTGAAAATGAGAGGACCAATGGATTTGCATGTTTGTTATGTATATTTATGTGTGTGTGTGTGTGTAGAGAAGTGGAAGTAATGCAGCCACTGTCTTATTTTCCTGTCAGACATGTTATTTAGACTAAAACCTGTCATTTAGCAAGCAAACTTAGCTTCTTCACTTGCAGAGGAAAGCATCATATAATTTCCCTGTTGTACTCACTGTTTTTTAAATATAACATTAGTTACCTTGCAATTTTTTTTTTTTTAATTTTTTTAAAAAATCCTGGTCAGTCCCAAAACCATCTTTGATCTGACCCATGGTTGGAAAGTTTTGGCTGTGGAAAGGATGATGCATTCTGGCTTTCACCAGAGCTCTCAACAGAAGTACCTTCTTGACTATTCTTGAGTGTTTCAGTCTGGAAATGACTCAAGATAAGTGTTTTCCAGAGAACCCAGAAAGCGTCCGTTTCCATTATCTCTGGCCCAATTGATATTAGACATTCACGAAGCCTTTTTTGTTTTCAGACGTTTACCCAAACTAAACCTCTGGCTTCTCTAAGCTTTGTCCATCACAAATGGGCTGGCTCCAGAATGCAATGTTAAAATCAGATGTCCCTTAAAATCACTAGATTTCATTTCTGTGTAAGTGGAGACTGCTGAAATCCAGTCCTAAATACTGTTGGCTGTAAAAAAACCTTTCACGTATTTGCAGTGCCCCCCAGGAGTATGGACTGGGTTCTGGGGGAGTATTTTTTCTCACTGTTCCAAGAGCTATTGAAACAAAAGTCAGAGTTTGGGAAGAGTTGTGACAGATAGTAGGGCGTGGTCTCTCTTACTTTCTCTGTTCTTCAATTGACAGTGTGGCATTTGCAAGGGACAGCTGGGAGATGCAGCAAGTGGGACAGATGTCAGGATTAGAAATGGTCTTCTTAACTGCAACGATTGTTATATCCGATCCAGAAGTAAGTACCAAATCCTGTCTGAAGGACAATGGACTCTAACAGTACTGTTCCCATGATTTTAACAGATGTGTTTGTCTCCTCCTGGCTTTGCCACTCAGGCATAGCTTTGCCATGGGAAGGTGAACCTTCCCATGCCATTATAATCATCCTCTTGATCAAAAAAAGATTTTCAAGCCCATTAAATCTTGCCCAGAGGATCTCTGTTCAGCAGTATTAGACTTAAAGGATGTTTCTGTGCATAAATATAAACTCCTACACTGTGCACACATATTGTATGTCCTGGAGGCTTAGATCTGTCACATTACATGAGACAATGTAGATACTTCTACTAGGTCTAGGACCCTGGGCCTGGTTTGGAGAAGTTCCCATTTTTTATGTCTCCAGGCCTCCCTTTGTGGACAAAAAGGTCATGCAAAATATTAGGAACATTCTGTAACTCATAATGAATCCTTGTGGTGGTATCCCCAGACGTGTGCTAAAGTGTTGCTTGCTGCAAGTTTTGAAGAATGAGCCAGACAATTGCATGTCAGAAAAAAACTTGATGCAATTTTCTGCCTTAGAGTAGGTCACTTAAATGTCCTTCCTAGTCGTGGATTTCTGTGACTGATACCAAATTGCTAGAGCATTTCAGCTTCACCCCGATGTCACCAGTGATAGGATATGGGCAGTGCTCATGCTGGCTTCTACTTTGTAGAAAACAGTAAGATGCAGGAAAAAAACACAGGAGTAATTCTGATACATGTTACTGTTTAGTATATTCACTTCCTACAGTCCTAACTGATACGTGGAGATATAAAGCTCTTTTCACATACTATTTCCCTTTTTGTCTCTCAAAAGCAGCAGCTGTAGAAATCCAGGAGTAGGAAGAGTACCCACCTACCTTTGCCAGCAGAATAGATTTTTTTTTTTGCTGTTTCAGGAGAGACATATTTCCCCATCAGCAGAGCTAGAGGGTGCTATTGTATAACCATGTGTTTGGTGGGGTTTTAAAATTCTGCTAAGAAACGTTAGCAACTTTTTATTATTATTTCTTTAACCTGACACATTTAGAAATAGCTTTTCCCCTCAGGCTTGATACTATAAACCTTCCTCATGTGGATGAGGTCCTGACCCTTAAAATGCACGTTTGCACATCCATCTTTACACAAAAAAAGAGAGGAAGGTGATAAAAGTTATATTTTACTTTTCTTCTTAATCCTTTTTGCTTAAATAAAAATTGAGGTCCCTTAAGGATAGATGAAGGCTCAAATAATAAATTATTTATCAGCTTATATGCTGTAGAAATCACCCCCTCCATCATCATTTCTACAGCAGCTGTGCTAGAAAATGCAGTACATAGCTGTGTGCAGTGTTTTGTGCAGTAAGGTTTTTCATTTGTACATACCTAGCACAATGGTAACCAGGTCCATGGCAGGGAATAGGTTTTGAGGAAGTGCATGTACGGTTCCTGAAGAATAATAATGGCAAGTGTTTGTCTTTTTTCCTACAAATTGCCTCTTCCTGCTGTGTTCACTCCTCATGCAAAATCTCAAAATATGAGTTAGCTGAATTTAAGTTACACTGGTTCTTGGTGACAGTTTCAATGATTTTGATAGAAATGCAAATATGGTTAGTTGCTCATTTTTAATTAGAATTTGGAAGACTCTACATCTGAAATGAAGAACAAACTGGTGCAATGTTAGCGTTTTGCCTTTCAGTTCTGGGAAGTCTGATACTAAATATAAGATCAGTTGCTTGATTGCACAGCTCATGCCTTCCTGCTCCCACAGCTACATCTGAAAACCTGTGCAGCAGTGCGCACAACTGACTCCCAGAATTAATCAGTATTGTTTTGAGATGCTTATAGACATCTCAATGAAATATTTTGGCTGCCAGAAGCTTATTTGAAACTGTGGATGATTCTGTTTCAAAACAAATTATCAAAAACCTTAAGAGAGAAAAGCATTAAAGATTATGTAGTGGTCCACGGTCCAAAATATTTCTGTTTTTCAAATAAAAGTGAATGGGGGATTGTTGGTAGGTTATTTCTCCTCAGCAAAACCTCACCAGGAAGGGAACTCTGTATTCAATGTGAAAAAACAGGAAATAGTTACAGGTTTGTGAATATCAAAGTCAAAGGCAAGAAGTAAATTCATGAGGTTCCCTGTGTGGCCAAATAACACAGGGCTCTGTATTACTGCGTAACACAAACCAGGCACAGCTAAAGATGACTCATCAGTCCTTTGCTTTACTATTTTGCCATTGCAGAGCCTGAAAGTAAATATACCCACAAGTACTCCGGAAGTAAAATGAAATAAAAGTGCATATAGAATTCATTTATCCATGTGGCATGGAAAATATATTTCCACTGGAGTTATACAGAATCCTTCTTTGCAGTTAGTGCCCCAACTTTGCAGGAGGTGGGAGAGGCAGGGCACAAATGATATATATTTCCAGATGCATTTTTTCTGAATTGTAGAGATCATCTGAGGAAAAGTCTATGTATGTCTGTTAACATTTGTCAGCTAATGACTTCTTTTGGTTTTGTTTTACCCAGCTGCTGGACAGCCAACTACATTGTGACATGACTTTCAGTCCTAATAACTTTCAAGAAGGAACGCTCTTCTCATATGTATCGGCTGCCTCCAGACAATCACATGTAAGAGCTTGAATCCATGGACGTTATGGCTCTCATCTCATTTTGACAAACTCATAAAATCTCTGCACTTGCTCCTTTAAAATGCAATATGTTGGTTTTTCCCTTTCTTAAGAAATTTGTGAAATATGTATGACCATGTTTGGGAAGGCAAAGCCTAAGTACTATAAAAAAAAAAATCCCACCTTTCAGGTATGCTTATGATTTCCAGTCTGTTACCTTGTTCTTTTGAAAGTAATAAGAAAATAAACATGCAATAAAACTGTTTTGTTTTAATATTTCTAGGAATTAAAAAGTTTAAGTTTACAGAACCTTTATAGAATATGCCAACTTGAGCTGAGAAGTAATTTTAAGGTAGTGTCTAATCAGTGCATTTGAAAAACTAAACATCACAACACAACTTCTCTGTTATAACTGAAGCTGTAACTTTTTTATACAGAGACTAGTTTGATAATACATCCTGTAATTCTGAAGCATTTTGTGTTTATATTACCTTCAATGGAGGGTAGGAGTTATACAAATAAGTTATTGCACCTTTAGTGATAGGATTTTTTTGTTTGTGGACCTCAAGTAATGTTCATGACTATAGCTTAATATTCTCTCAAATAAAAATTTCTTCATTAAACCTAAAGACTCTATACCATTAACGAGGGCAAGATTCCCACTAGGAGCAATCCCTCTTACTAAGTTCAACAGCCCATGTTGTTACTAAACTCGATGAAAGGTGATGTGGGGGAGAGGTGGCCGAGTGGGCAGACACAGCTGAATTGTGAGTCTCCAGGCTGCAGTTTGATGCTATGGTGAAACTTTTCTCTTTGGTGTGTAACTTGCCCATTGATGGTCTGAGTTGGTTTGAGATCTGCTCGTTCACTTGCAAATACTATGGTTGGTTGAAATCTCATGCAGAGAAACACGTGTGGTTTGGGTGCCCTCCAGAGCAGGGAATTAAACAGCCTTGAGCCTGCGTTCCTCCATACCCCAGTAAAGTCAGCAAAACCCAGGAGTGCGAAAGGCGAGCAGGGAGGAGGCTGGCAGCAGTGGGCAAAGAAACTTTAACTTGCCTGTGTTTGGGCCAGTTTTCCTTTGTGCTTTTTGATTAAGCATGTGATCCTTACTAAAATGATACAGCAGCTCGTTAAAACAGCAGTCAGAGCTGTGTCACTTTATCTACAATACACAGACATGGTTAATGGATGTGTTGCAATTGTGAAATATCCTAGCACTTTTTGGTAAACAGTTATTGAAAATATCCTATTTTAGCAGTTCACGATGCAACTTAAAATGGAGGAATGGAGGAAAAAAAATCTACTTATTCTGCCTTAAAACCATGATAAAACTAAATTAATAGAGTTTTTTTTATCTTTGTGCACATCTGTTGTCTTTTGGTGTGTTGATAAATTGAAATGAAGTGGTTATTAGGGAAGGAATAATTTTGAGTTGTTCTCTAGCTAGTGACTATTTATTTAAATGCTAGACAGTAGCTTGCATGTGAGTTTGCATATCCATGCAAAACTGCGTGTCATTGAAAACCCATGTACGATGTTGTCATTGGAGGACATTGTGATTGTCTGCTAGAAAGTTACATGTTACTTCCTTAATATTGTGCCTTAGAAAATGCAAAGCTGTTGCACACAGTCAGTGATGACTTATGGATGCAATAAATCCAAAAAGCTGAAGTCCTTCGTGGACTTCACCCGGGGAATATTTTTAAAAAAAAATTTAAAAATCAGACGAATGTTTTGGAAATAAAAATGATGTCCAATATTTTGATCAATCATCTGCATGGTTTACTGTTAAAGGGTTTTGATAACCAAGATGCTTACTCTTTGCATGTGGTCATCATAACATTTTCCCACAAATAATGTGTGACATGGAAATTCAAGAAGCAGATTTTATAACCGACTTTGTACATCTGTATAATTCCATGCGCTGCATTAAGGATATGTGAATATATGATGTCTGGACCTAATTTTTAAACAAGACCATGCATGCTTGTGCATCTATTTGGTATGAGTCACAACCACTGCTTCACCCATGTGGTAGAGTTTAGAGTTTAGATGTGCAAATCGGTCCCCAAGTGTATAAAAGGGTTGGTTGTCACAGAGGTTAGATCCGCTTCTCATTCATGTAGGGGTAAGTGCCCAAAGGGCTTAGGAGCATGGTTGGGAGTAAAATGCATGGGCGAGGGGTGGGGTGGGGGTATGCGTCACGCTGCAGACACACCACTGGGTCTCTGAAGCTGCTTAGAAATTGATCCCAGTGTCTATCAATTAGTTTAATATATGCATGTTTTAGCAAAGTTGATTGTATGTAAAGCAAAATGAAGCAGCATTCTCAGACAATTATTTTTTCCCCCTAATGAACATCTATTCACCAGCACAGAATAATTTTCAACAGTTTTCTAAATTGCACTTGCCAACTACTTATGTTTGGTTTTATATTTCCTTCGGAGTCTCACATGGCAAATTCATTCAGGCTAAGGTCTTTTTTTCCTTTTTTTTTTTTTTTCCAGTTTAAACATATAAATATGATATATTTCTTATCAGGAACTTTAAGCACAGAAAAAAAATAACGCTTTACTACATTTGAACTACAATGTAAATGTATTTGTTGCAAAAAATGATTTATTATTTCTAAGCAAGTACAATGTATGTAATGGGGTTTAGATGTTTCAGAATTTATTTAGCCTCTTACTACTTCAGAGAACCTGAACAGGCATCATGACCCATCTGTATTTCACAACCCCATTTTCCATGGTGTATTTTTCCCTTACTCTTGCTACGTAGTGTTACTGATGCAGTACATCTGTAGTTCTCAGTGAATGTCCGAAAGGTTGGTGAACCAGAAGGGGACCATCCTTATCTGCATGTCCATTCAAGGACAAGGATTGCTGTCCTAGCTGGGGCTAATGTTGAATACCAATTACGCTAATCTTTCCTTTATTTTATTTATTCTAAAATGCCTCTGGAAATTAGGAAAACTTGTCTAAAATGCAACAGCTTTTATAGTAAATGTATGTTTATAAATAAAATGTTGATTACCTTTGGTGGTGTTGATTTTACTTATTATAACTAACTTCTCCTATTGCATGCAATGTGTCAGTGAAACTGGATTGCAGAGTGTGTACATCCCATTGGTAGAAGCTTCTGCTTGATTAGGGTAGGCTGAACCAAGCTATATTCCACAAAACTTAGTATATGAGATGAGACAATAAAAAAGACACACTTGAGATAGGACAGTACCCTGTGGATTGCTACTGTAAGCTGTAACCGAGTATTTACAAGAGCGTGTGTGCTTATTGTGGTAAGAGATGAGCAGAGATGGCTTTCTGTGAGTCGAACCCTCACAGGTTCCTCATGGGATTGAAGTCCTCTGAAGTTCTTTCAATGATGTCGGTGGACTGTGGTTCAGACTTTAACTCAATAAAGCACTTGATGTATTGCAAAGCTAAATATGTGCTTGGTTAATTCCATTTCTACATAGCAAAGATCTTGAGTTTGTGCTTAGTTATGCATGTGCTGAGGTCACTAATTCCTGAATCTCAACAAGTGTGTGGCTTCACCACTAACCAGCAGAAAGTTCACACAAAATTTTAAACTAATAACTGCCCCTTTTTCCTCCTTTTAATTGTGTCTTCAATTGATGACGGGTTTGGTTTTGTGCCGGAAGCGCATCTTAGCTGTTAGATGAGTCATGGGGAAGTACTGACAATTTAATTTTTTGAAAGCAGATTTTTATCCTGGTGCCTTAATGGAAATGGTAGTGGTCTTACATTATTTCTGCATGTACGTCTCTGGACAGAGGGCCAGCATTGCTCTGTGGTGGTCCCGGAGGCTAGCATCAGTGCCGCGTCTGTGGGAACAGCTCGCTGCCGCTGGAGGTTGCTCTGAGGCTGAATTTGGAGGCAGTCAGGCAGTTGTTTCTGCTTTAGCAGCTCTGCACCAAGGTTGCTGGGCACCCAGACAAGCACGGTTTTGGTGATTGTGACCCTTATGAGCCAAGTAAAGTGCTGGAAATCCTGGTATGATTTTTTTATTATTATCATTATTTTCTGGTGAACGTGACCTAACAGCTCTGATGTGCTCAGAGCTATTCATGATCCTAAAAGGGCACTGATGCAGGTGCACTCCACTGGCACTGATTTAATGTCAAAGTAATTCCACACACCTTATAGCAGGGGAGTTGTGTCACCTGCAGCACCTTTGTCTGCAGATAGCAAAGGCTGGCAGGAGGGCCCCAAGGGAGACCACCCTGCTAACAGGGCCTCGGCATGCCCCGGGAGAGGACCATGGCTGGCCGAGCAGTGGAATGAAGCTGGGGGCATATAGAAGAAATAGGAGGTGGTGTGGGAGAGGAGTGGGCTGCTACAGATGGGACTCAGACATCAGGGCAGAAGGATACCCCATGCAAAGGGGGATATGTGCCAGGGCCCCCAGGACAGCTCTGTGCCTCCTCCACATCTGGCCTGGGTGTGATGCCTCCATCCCTCCCCTTACCCCCATCGCAGCCAGGTGGAACCAGGGCTCTGTTTTCTCCTCTGCACCCTTGCTCTGGGGTCCAGCTGACCCCCTTTGTTTTGCTCTTTGTTTCCTCTCTTTAGTGAGCGTTTTGGTGCAGAGATCATCAGCGAACACAGCCAGGCCCTGGTAGCTGTTGTAGGCTCTAGGCACAGGTAATAAGCAGTAGCTTGCTCATCTCATGAGTATTGATCCTTTATCCAGACAACTCTTCTGGGGGATAGATAAAGCAGGCAGCTACCACTTTGTTTAGAAAATTAGCTTTAGGTACAGTTCTTGCTGCCCAATTTAGCAAAGATTTGGTCTCAGATGGATCCCTTTCCTGATAATGGGAAGCTGGTTAAGGACTTACTCAATAAACTTTGTAGAGAGGAAGCTCACCCCTCTTCTCTCCCACCTTGTTTCTGCTTTCCTGAGAAAAGGTTGGGTAACTGGGGAACAACATGACAAAATGCTCATTTTCAGAGACATGTTTACAGTGAAAATCAGAAGAGGTTGTGGACACTGGAAGTGAGCAGATGACCACACTTGGCTGGAAAAAAAAAAAAAAAAAAAGAAAAGATGCCAGAAAAATACATCTCCTGTAAAGGCAAACAAGACTCCTATATACCTCTAAAAGCCTCCGGTAGGAATGTAATTTCATCTGAATTTCCTGATAAGGGGAAATGACTAAACTGGAAGCTGCTCAAGTTTTGCAAACAATGAGAGCCCAAAACAGAGATAGAAAGTACAGGACAGGCTGTGACTCTTCTCCCTGTACAGCGTGGGGTTGGTATTTGGGGGGGAGGTATTCTGTTTCCTTGTTCATCTTTGTTATAAAATGTAGCATGAGTTAAACATGCAAGAGGGATGCTTACCCCTCTGCAAGACTATAGCTGCTGCTCTGTAGACCTTACTGAATACCCCATGCTCTGCAAGAGCAGCTATTGGAGCTCTCCTCCCCAAAGCATATGGGGTTTTAAGCCATTTAGGAAAAAAAAATCCATTATTTAAGACAATCTTATGAGTCACTGTTAATTCATCCACAGAGTCCATCTGCTTCACTGCACATGATGCGTTGCAAATTCTCTTTGCTAATGCCACAGATTGTGGACCACAGTTCACAGATGTGTTTTTTCTAAGCAGGTAACCTGCTGCTTAAAATATGCTGAAGCCAACCAGTCACATGAGTCCGAAACTAAATCAAAATTAACAGAAATGCAAATCTTTCATTGAAATAACAGAATTTATCAAACAGGAAGAAGAAAACAAGATTTTTAAAATTCCTTTTTTTCTATCATCTCTTATTATAGGCAACAAACTACCCCAATGACAAGCATATGACATCCACATCTCTAGAAACTACCTGGTAGCTTCTTGTGTTGAGTGTCAGAGCGGAGCGTTAGGACCTGTGGGACAGAAAATGTCTCAGAGGATAGAGTCAAACCTTTTCTTCCAAAAAGGCAAGCACCAATATCAGATAGCAAATGATACTTATTCTGTAACACATGACATAGCCCTTCAAAGTAATCTCTTGCCTAGTCTCTGGTTTTCAGGAGCTCACTAAAACATACTTTCTATACAATACACCTGGCATCTGACACGTTTCTTGTGGAAGGGCGAAGAGGATCTCTGGCAATATTGCACCTCAAGCATGTGATGCTCTGTGGGAAACCCTGTTGCTCACCACAGTATACTCAGACTTTGAGACTCTTCTGGATAATTTTGCATGCCTCAATATAGTTACCTACTTCTGATGATTGTATACCTCCTGCAAGGACTGGTTCCATTAATCTTTCAGCAGTTTAAAGAGCTTGCAAAAAAAAAAAAAATCATAAAAATAACCAAACTGTTTTCAGGGCATTCACAAATATGCATTACTAGGTAATAGGATGATCAGTAAGTCTGTATTACCAGAAACAAAATCACCAATGCAACAGGTATTAGCCAGTCATGCTATACCTATATATGTTCAACAGCGTAAACTATGAAGGTCAACATTTTCTACAAATGAGAAAATTTCTTGTATTCAATCCTGAGAGAGTAATAAAATATGTCTTGGGAGAAGACTTTCACAATAGAATAAAATCACGTGCCTGACCCAGCACCTGAGGATGGAATGTCATGCCCCAGCATGGCATGACACTTACAATTGCTGTGTCTCAAAGCATCCTCAATCACTTAAAAGACCTATATTGATATGAATATAAGCCTTTATGGAATATATACTTGGAAGGACCCCTCTCAGGTGCTAATGGGGCTAAAAAGGTTACAAACATATCAGGAAGGTCTCAGAAAGAGTTGTCAAATTCTTTCCAGCTCAGAAAATGTGTAGGATGTACCAGACAAATGAGCTGCTTCTGAAACAATTTCTGTGTCAATGGTAATGCCAGAACCACTGTGCCAGGGACCTGGATTCAGGTGCTTGTGATGGATATCCCCTCTTCTCTGAGGCCAAGTGCTCTTAGGTTGCCTTTGGGGAGATTCATAAAACACTATAAAAGTGCACAAGTCCAAGGGGAGATGTTGCACTTATCCTCTTGTTTCTCAACATGTCCCTATCACTTCCAAATACACTTTCACAGGACTATGTCTAAACGTTGCCATGTGAGAACAAAGTGGTTATTTTTCCAAAGGATATTAAATGTAAGGGGTTTTTTTAGTCTAATTACAAATTTTCTTTAGGAAAAAATGAATTCTGGTGAGTGATTTGGCATCTGTATGGTCTATTAACTAATACTAATGTATTGAAGTAGCCTAGATTTCAGCATGGACTTCCTGTGTTGGACTTTGTGGTACTATTCAAGTCCTAGTTTAAAGCTTTTGCTGACTGACACATGATAACACTCAGATCATCACCAACCTGAAGGTGAAACTGAGCTCTCTGAGCTGTTTCATGAACAGGTGTTTTGGAGGATTTTTAGAAAACATTTGGCTTGGTTCATATTAGATGTAGCTTTTTTGGTGCCCTTCCTGGTTCCATGGGTTTATATTGAAACCATTCTTGGGCAGAGGCCAGTGCTCATGGTGTGCCCGTCCCCTGGAGAGAGGGAGGCACCACTTACAGAGTCTGGTGGGGGAGAGCCTAGCGCCAAATCTGCACATGATTCCTGCAAACCCTCTTTGCCCAGTGTGCTGGTTTTGACTGGGATACAGTTAATTTTCTTCACAATAGCTAGTATGAGGCTATGTTTTGGATTTGTGCTGGAAACTGTGTTGATAATACAGAGATTTTTTTGTTATTGCTCAGCAGTGCTTACATAAAGTCAAAGTCTTTTCTGCTTCTCACCCCACCCCACCAGCGAGTAGGCTGGGGGTGCACAAGAAGTTGGGAGGGGACACAGCCAGGACAGCAGACCCCAACTGACCAAAAGGATATTCCATACAATATGACATCATGTTCAGCATATAAAGCTGGGGGAAGAAGGAGGAAGGGGGAAGACATTCAGAGTGATGCCATCTGTCTTCCCAAGTAACCATTATGCATGATGGAGCCCTGCTTTCCTGGAGATGGCTGAGCACCTGCCTGTGATGGGGAGTAGTGATTGAATTCCTTGTTTTGCTTTGCTTGTGTGCACAGCCTTTGCTTTACTATTAAACTGTCTTTATTCCAGCACACGAGTTTTCTCACTTTTACTCTTCTGATTGTCTCTCCCATCCCACTGGGGGAAAGTGAGCGAGCAGCTGTGTGGGGCTTAGTTGCCAGCTGGGGTTAAAGCACAACACCCAGCCATGTCCCAGTTAGGCTTTAGATAAGAAGTATGAAGAGAGCAATGTTAGCTAGAGCTGTGAAATGCATTCTGCCTTCTTGTTCAAATCATTCACAGGTCTTAGGCTGAGCTTAAAATATAAGGATAAAAGGACAGCACTCCATGTAAAGAAGTCAGTTAACATGTATCTTACCAGTAATCCTAAAAGTATTTTGTATCTTGTTATTAGTTTTGAAAAGGTAGGCCAACATTAAAGAGAACTATGACAAAGTGTGCTGCTAAGTGACATCATTACAAGTCTGTTCCAACAGACCAGAGCTGAGTTTCAGAATTAATTTGCAGCCTCACAAAACGACTTTCACTTTCCTTGGGATGTAACCTATGTGTTTCGCATGTGTACACATGCTGACGGCAAAGCTGGGAGGTAGTGGTAGAGGCAAATCAGCCCATCCCAGATCTCATTCTCCAAAGCTGTTATCTCTCAGAGCATTTGTTATGGATTCACATGGGCACACAACAGATGAAAAGCCATTATCTCTTTTAAAGGTAGTGACTAATGTGCTTTTGCCCACAGCGATGTGAAAAAACATGGGAAGGTTTTGCTGCAGAATTGGCTCTATTCACCTTGCAGAAAAACAGCTGCATTTTCCAAATCTGTGTGTCAGCTGAAGGGGAAGGAGAAAGCCTTTGACTTGCACAAACTGCAAGTCTTCTGTGTAGCTGGGTTTACATGTCAGAAAAAAGCCTGGGTGATTATGTACGGTGACATTTACAGTTATTGTATTTCTTTATATACTGTTCAAATTTATATAGGTGCTACATTAACTTTAAAGCTGTATTTTTTCACATCGGGCTATGTGTTAAGTAGAGAAAATAATTGAGCAAGGTATAGATGCAGATAAACATTTTATAATTGGAATATTATCACTCAATACTTGGCTTTCTCAGTATCTCTCTTCATCTTGAATGCTTAAAATCTGCTTACAGCATGAATACAATTAAACACATGAATACATTTCTCTTTGCTACATAAAGGCTTTTCAAGCATCCTCTATACCTGAAGATGCATGTGGCTATTTTCACACACTTTCAGTTGACACTAACCCTCAAGCACTGTTCACCCAAGAGCTGAAGGCTTACACTGTACTCAGTAAGCTTTGACACAAAAAGTAATCAACTTTAGCTCCTACCAGCTATAGGCTAGATAAAATGAAGGTGAATCAATTGTCAGATGCAAAAGAGTTGTGATAACTAACCTCCAGGAATTGCGTGCCTGTGATGGAAAAATGACTTCAACAGAAGCAAACTCTTGAAGGGTAAATGGTGGAGTTGCAGCATTTCCCCCCCTCTTGTTCTCAGCTGAGGACATAGCCAGTTTCTCAGCCTTGTCCTGCACACAAACAAAATCCAGCTGTGCTCCCATGGCACGTCCAGCTGGCCAGGAGCTGCATTTGGCCAGATCCAGCTCTGCCCAGCGCTGCCAGGGCCCTGCTGCCTGCCCTGCACAGCCCAGCCAGCGCACAGCCCCCACTCCTCCCTCTGCTGTAGGTTGCTGTCACCAGCCACTGCAGACAGCTTCATTTTTTTCCCTCAGATGCCAGGGATTCTGCTTTTCAGACAGAAATTCTTCTCAATTGTTCACTATAGCATTTCTCAGCTGCTTGCTGTCCATTTGCAGTTAGAAAGAAGGGCTGTAAATAAGCATTGTCACTGCCTGGTAGGCTTTGGAAAGGTGCATGCAAAGAGGGCAGGCACTGCCTGCCGTGGGGACCCTTGCAGAAATAGGTAAATAATAAGATGGTTGAAGCAGCTCAAGTGTGGCAAAGCTGTGCGCATGCTGCACTGAGAATCTTTATTAAATCTTTGTGGCTAGCAAGGCAAATGTAAGAAGACATTTTTCTCCACAGGCTGCCATAGTACTTTTCATCACGGAAAGGAAATAAATTCTACAATATAATTTTATTTATTTACAGTTTTAAGGCAAGATGTATCTCTTTTGACAGTACTGAGCTGCAGCTTGAATACAAATATCAATTACTTCCTTTGTGTTGCAGTAATATAAAATAATTTGGACAAGACTGAATCATGTTGAATACCACAATACCTGAGCACCCAACGTCAGGGACTTGGAAACAGCTGGATTTTCAAGAATACCTAATTGCACTCCCCCAGATAATCAGACATCTTTAGCAGGCCTCAAGTCAGGTACCCAGAGCCACTGGCCTTGTGTGGTACCTTGACTTTGTTTTTCAGATTTTCAAATATTTCCAGTTTTTCAACTATATTTCAAGTAGCTGAAACAGAAAAGGAGGGCTTGACTCTGTGGGGTATTTAATGACTGGTGCTTACAGAACCCATCATCACCAGAAAACAGTAAAGCACTTTGCGATAGTTAGTTGAATAAGATTTAAAAACACCACTGTGAGGCAGAAAAATATTATTATATATCTATTTCCAAAGGGATAAATGGGACACAGAAACTAGTTTGTCCAGAGGAAGAATATCTTTGCTAGTGAATTTAATTTAGGCTACCACCTGGCAATAAAGATGCTAGAAATTCAGTATAGATAACAACAAACGCCCCCCCCAAAAAAAAATTTTTTAAAAAGCATGCATTTAACAGAGTACTGTGACTATAGCATAGTGACTGCAGAGTTCAGAAAGACCTGGCTATCCGGGTACTGCAGTAGAAGTCACCAGAGCAAGAAGCCCATCAGCATGGAGTCAGCCTGTCTAGAAATGTGGCACACGAAGCAGCAGCACACTTTGCACTGCCTCAGCCAGACTGCCAGGAGCAGCCGGCTGGGCTGAAGCCAGCTCCAGCATCTCTGTGCAGACCACAGTTATTTAGCCTACAGACCTGTTGCGTTGGCAGATCATTTCCTATGCTTGGAGCTGAGTGAGGCAGGTGGAACCCTTCTGGTTAAATGCCCTTTTGAGAGGAAAACATGGCAAAAGGTGTTCTGTTTCTGGAAGAAAGGAGATCTAAAAACTGTAAACTGAATGTTTTCATGAGTGGTGCCTGCTGCAGTGAGGCAGGCACATGTGGTTTATTTCTCTCGTCTGTCTGCAGGCTGGGCTTCTTAGCTAGGTGATGTTAGCTTGGCTTCCCATGTCTCACCTATGGAGAGGGAGAGCTGGAAACATCTGCACTGCTGATCGCACAGCAGCAGTTTTATCTTCTGCCTAGAGAAGATACATTTTATCTTAGTAAAATAAATGTACAAAAATCTAAAAATCTGTTTACTGGGAGAAGAGGTGAAGAGAAGATTTTTCACTAAGTTTTGATGCCAAATCATCTTCTCCAGTTAATTATACAATTACTCAAACGAATGGTCCACATGGTGCTTATCCTTTGGAGGTGGTTATGCTATGTAACATGCCTGTTGGGGTGCTGGAAAGTGCCAGGATATGCTCATTCAGGACAAGCCACATGCATGTATGCAGAGAAGAGACCTACCTCTGCCAAGAGCAGGCAGAGGCCTAGAGAGCTGCCTCTGAGAGCAGATGTTTGTGGTCATCTATTATTTTTCATGCCCATTCTGCAGAGCTTCGTGATATGAAGTACAACCTCATGTACCCCTTGACAAAAAACTGATTTTTTCCCAGGAAAATGGTAGCACACACAAGGTTTGGGCTGGCCTATAACTGAACAAATGGTCCTGTTGGCTCAGCAGTGACCGGCAGCTGTATGTAGGATGAGCACCCAGTCAGCAGCCTGACCTCACTGCTAGTGAGGAGAAGCCCAAAGCTAGGTTAGGTTGGAAGGAGAACATGGAGTCCAAAAGATTTCTGCATTCACTGTTAGACCAACCCAGCCAAAACAAATATTGTAAAAATAAATTGCATAGATGCTACCTCTGTTCTGCACCAAGAGGTTAATATATGCTGCAAAACAAAAAATCCACTATTTCCTTTGGAGTGTGGCAGACATTACATGACAGTATTTTCTGGACTGAGCTTATTGATGGATGAGGACATTAAATGGTTAAAAGGATTCCTTCATCTCAGTGAATCCTCCACTAGAAGAAAATAAAAAAAAAAACAAGGAAAAACTGCCCAGGTTGTGCTCCTACTTTGAGTCATGACAAGTGTTGTGATGGTGACTGCTGCCACCCAGCTAAAGGACTGAGGCACTTCGTAAATCAGATTTCAAGCAAAGAGATTGTTTTGCGAAACCTCCTCGGCATGGAGTCACAAGCTGTCAGAGTGTATTAGCATTATGTTACTGGAGTAAAAAGCAAAACAAATTAAGATGTTTAACAGCTGAAATCTGAAACAAAATTGTGTTTAATGCTGAAAATCTTGTTAACATATTTTCAGGCTTCCCTTTCCCCAGATATTAAATCTCAGTGTGTTTGCAAGCATCCTTTTATCACACATGGAAACCTACTGTGCGAGAGTAAGAACTATACAGGACATATGGTAAGGAAGGATATTTCACCTTGCATGCAAAAGCCTGTTCAGCATTGCCACAGCATACAGCAGCACACGGGAAGATTTTAAGGACCAGGGGAGAAGTACAGCTGGAATTCCCCATGTGTCCATGGTGACAGAATGCATTGCATCAACAGCAGCAAGCCCAAACTGAAGATTACACGTGTTGTAGCGTTTAATGTGAGGGGTAATTTGAACTCCCAAACTGGTTTTTTCTCTCATATTGGCTCCCACAATGAAAGAAGCATTAAGGGTTTTAGTGATCTTGCAAGCCTCTGCTTCCAGCAGAAACTTGGCTCCTTTTTCTTGGACACAAGACCAATTTTTAATTGAATTTCAAGAGATGATGGATGTTGTACTTTATTCCAAGTCTATATGCTAAATTAACAAGGCTGTCTGCTTAGTTTCCCCTTTTGAAACCACATCGAGATGAGTTTCTGCTAATTCTCTTACACAGAGCATTAGACATGTGAACCAAGTTCTTATTCAAGAGTTGAAATAATAGACGTTTTTGCCAAGGTTATTACTTTGGATAATAAATTGGAGCTGTGAGGCAGTGACAATAATTTGCTTTGTGAAAAAGACTTACCAGATTAATTATTTCAAATGAAATAAACCCAGAAGTATCACATATTTTCATCAAAGTATTCAAAAATTATTATTTAACACTTAAAAGTCTTAGAGCAGGGATCATTCCATTAATTCTGCACATTTAGCATTTGTTTTTTATGCACGTTCCCTCTGGTCACTTCAAAGATAACAGAAAGTCCTTCAGGAGTATACCAGACTACAGAATATGTTTAGCCCAAATTAGGTTTATTCAACATTTTACATGTTAAGAGATGCCATTGATAAGTTAAATATTTGTTTTTGTGAAACACAGCAAAAATGGCATAGAAGTAAATGTTTTTCTTAATTCTGGCCACTGCAGTAATATTTACATAGTACTGTACGTGAAGAAGATGCCTCAGAGAGGTAAGCCATTGGGAAGGCAATTTAGAGTGAAATTTTGGGCTGAATGTAGAAAATCTGAAAGCAAAATTTTGAGCAGCTTGGGCAAAACCAGGAACCAGCTTTATTAAGTGTATATATAGTTGTCTACCAGTAGAACCTGGGCTGTTTCTTGAAAGTATTGGGATAGGCAAAAAGGAGGCCACCTTCTTCCAGGACAATGGATGGTATTGCTTGAAGAGCAATGAGACTTCAGCTAGGAACGCCTTTGCTTCTTCTTTCCAAATGGGAACATTTAAAAGCAATTGTGTGTGTAATTTTAAAGTGGCCCAGGATAGCAATAAACAGTCTTAATGGTTTCCTTTTGGCAGCACAAGCCTAGCTGACTTGTTTACCTCGCAAGGAGGTTCTCACATGGATTGAACAAACTGGCCATGTGGATTGGGATTTGCACTTAATTTATCACAGAACTGTGATTTCCAGTGGAAAACAAAAACCAGTATGAAAATACAGATGTCGGTGTCTTCATCAAGGGGAGATCAAAACCAGAGATGGTGTTTATCAACTAACAAAGCAACAGGCTGAAAGAGTGTTGTTTAAATAGAGGAGTAATTTAAACATGGGATTAATAGAATAATATAACACATTCAGCATAACTGAATAATGGCCTTCCCACAGGTGACACTGTGGAAAAGCATGTTCAAGCCTTTATCCAGATGTGATTATGCTTCCAAATGGTAGCCTATTAAATAAAATAGTAATAAAATTACAATAGCCCTGTATTTCAAATACATTTCAGTCCTATCCTGTAACAGACATCAGTCTCATCCTAGTCCTCCCTTGTACAGAGGCTGCCAAAGGTTCCCTTTTGTTAATGTTTTGTGCTACAACAGAATGACTCAGGAACAGCTTTAATTATGGCTGTAGCCTGGATGATCCTGCAGAGCAGATCATTAGATCCCGGGAGAGGCTAATGGCTTATCTGTTTTGTATAATTGTTCAGATCTTCTTTTTCACCAGTTTTCCATCAGTGAAACATCATTTGTTTGAGTTGTATGCTGGTGAGTCAACTACACAGCCCAGGACTTCTATTACCAAAAAAATTTAAAATTATGCTGTGACAACCAAATAAGGAATTTTTTGAAGCTGTGTCTTTAGAACAACAAATTGGTGTGGGTTTTTAAATACTGTATCTTCACAGAGCTGCACTGATTCACAGTACCTGATACTTTTTTATAGTTATTGTTTGCCTAAATGACATAAGCAATTCAGTGATTTGTGCCTCCTAACATAGTAACACAGAATATTTCTCAACTCTCTTCAGGCAGCCACTGAAAGTAAGCAATAATTTTAACATCTTTATTCAACTGCCAGCTGTGTTGTTAAAGGCAAGTTTGTTAAATTCACAGATCTCAGTTTAATGATGTTAAATGGACAAATAGAAACTCCTCCACTAAACGCAAAATTTTCTTTCACAGCTTCTTGAAATGTGAGGCAGTGTTGCTGTCAGCAGTGCAGGTTTGTCAGCATTGATGGGGACACCCAGGCATTTTGAGACCTGTCATCACAGCCCTTTAAACTCCGTGGCAGTTTGGTGCCAGGGTGGAAAGGGGAGGTCCAGGTGCTTGCAGCAAAGAACAGAATGGCTTTCAGGAGGAAAAATTGGGGACAATTCATAAGCTCAGCAAGCAAACAAGTGACATATAAAAGTGGGTTTGGTGCACTGTGTGGCACTGGGGTGAGCATCCCCTGGAGCCTCATGGCCATTTCTGACTGGGTGGAACCTTTGGTTGCTGTGAGAGAAGTAGTTATTAGGGAGGGGCATAAATTGTGTTTCTAGTGCATCTGCCCCCGAGAAAAATTCAGTACACCTCATGTCTCAGCTTTTACCGCTGTGCAGAAAAATTTGGGAGGCACGACTCCGCCTCGATAACAGGATACACCCAGCTGAAATCTGTGTTCTTTTCTGCCTGAAACTGTCACGCTTGAGGGAGCCTACGTCTGTGTGACCCTCTGATATCCTCTTCAGAAAACACATCCCTCATGGCTAATTTATCACTGGTGAGAAAAGGAGACCACAGAATGCTCTGGGAAATGCAGAAGAAATACACAGATGAGGTTTTTGAGCCTGCACTTACAGGCTATGGAGAGATTTCAGTTCTCACCACTCTCAGTGGGATCGCAGCCCTCTTGACACGTATAGCAGCATGTCTTCCCTTCCCCTCTCGGTGCCTAAGGACCAAGAAAGGAGAGTCTTTAAGGGTCTCTTACCTGTTCTGCCCACAACAGGTATAGTTTTGCTGGGGACTTTTTGGAAATTAATCTATCTGATCCAGCTCTCTTCCCTGTTACCCCAACTGAATATATGTAAGAGAGCCTTTCTTCTCTCACTGCGTTTCAGCTTCAATATAAAACTGTCTTCCAAGCTACGGTTTTATTCTTAGAAGTCGTATGCTGAGTGGATCCCTCTGAAACCAGTATTAGCTGAAATTTCTCAATAGCTTTAGGTCCAGAAAAACCTCTTGTTCGTGTATGTCACAAGGCTCTTCACGCTGTGCTAGGACTAATTTCATTTCAGAGCACCATTGTGGCTTTGGTTTGGTTGGTCTTTAATCCTCATATACTGGCAGCACTGGGGTGTATTGCCATTTTGGGGTATTTACCCCCAGACCTTAACAGATTTTTCGTCTTCTTTAAAATTATATATTAAGGTGATTTAACCACTACAGCTATTTTCATTCTTTTATGGGAGTGGCAAGGTCAACACAGAGCTCCTCTTGTCTTTCTGTAACTCTGCTCAAGAAGACTCTTCAACTGTACCAACAGTTTTCATGTAGAAAAGCCTGAGAGTGAAAGAGCAGTGACCTCAGCACTGGCAGGGAATTAACTCTGTAATCTAATAGGGTTTCTTTTTCCATTTCTAAATAATGGGATTCTATTAGACCAAACCGTAGTCTCATCTTAATGATAATTTATTGGATAGCATATCTGAATTTTGCCTTTTATAAATCATTGAGAATTACAATACACAGTTATATAATTGAATCTTCTCTTGTACCATTAATATTATTCATTGTTTAGAGAAACCCCTTCTTGTTCAGAACTCACATGTAACTCAGTTTAGAAATTACAGGAAGTTTAACATGCCTATTTTTAAGTGATTAATTTTTTACATTTTTATTACTTTTAAATATTTTGTGAAAATTTTAAAAAAGTAAAATACTTTAAAAGTATTTTAAGCTTGTGAAGTTTTGTACAAACGATTCTGCACAATTTTGAAGACAAGTCTGGCCTTAAATTTATGCATATATCCCAAAATCTCAAAATAAATAAGTTCTGTTTTATTATATTTGAAAGGAAATAATTAAGAATAATTAATTTCCACACTGACATTTAAATGTATTATTGGTATTCACCAGTGAAAGTATTGATCAATGAAAGAAATCAGTAGTAATAGGAAAAATTAATCACTTTTGCAGATGTATTTGACTTCAGCTGTAGAATGTACTTTGGCTAGGATTGAAGCTGACCCCGTGAATATAACAGGGACTATTAGCCACCAAAAAAAGACAATCAAGAAATGTAAATGAGGGAAATTTGGGAGGCCACGCCTTCATTTCCTATTAGAATATAGGAACATAGTGAGTGATGTACAGCCTAAAATTTATGATCTACAATTTGTAAACCCATTGCTGGAATTGATCAGTAGCAGGTGACTTAGAAGAAAACACAAGAAATCTTTTGGGGAGGAAAATATTTGTTAAAGGTCTCATATTTAATAAGCAGAGATTGGCCTAGACCCTGAAATGGGTGGGTTTATATCGAAAATTTTTCAGAGTATTTTATTAATCCAGACTATACTAGATGGATATTCTTATTTAAGAGCTTGGGTCTTTGCAGAATTTAACTAAAATCTTGACCTCAGCAAAATCTTGTGTCAATGAGTCCCAGTTTGATTATCTAGGGATTGGAAGTATCTCTCTTTCCCAGTTCTAAAGTTGCTAAGGCAGGAATCAAATAATCACACTGGTTTGTGTTAGCTTACTATTTTTTTTGTCTCCTAGCCAATGTTAGGAGAGAGCTTGAGTGATGTGGTCACTGAAAGGTGAGATTAAGTGGGTAAAAAACCAAAAGTGCCTAATTCTATTTCTCCAGTCTCATCAGTACTTTAGTATTCATAACTACAGTACAGCACACCCTCTTGTTAATACAAATAATTTCTTGACCTGTCTTGAATGATGTGCACCCTCAATCATTCTTACCACCCTTCTGCGAATGCCACCAGATTTGATAGTGAATCAGCCCAGAAATATTGCTACATTTCCAGTGGGAATTGAATATGACGGGACTGAAGGTCTTAGAAGTCCCTCTAGGGCATCCTCTTTTTCTGCGGCAGGACAAAACCACCCACGCCATGTTTATCTAACTTTTCATCTCCATAGAGATATTCCTAGTGATAATTCAATCTGTGTGTTTAAAGCATCACTGTTCTAAAATAGGCAGTCATATAATGCGTTACAAGTGCATGCAGTAGCAGTAGATACAGTTTTAACCACCACTCTTTCTTCCAAATGTAAGAAGACTTTGTTATTAAAAATTAAGAGACACTTGGTTTGTAAAGGAAGTGCATAACTTTGGAATTAAAGCGAGAGAGGCTTCCTCAGATGTTTACATCCAAATGCGGTGGCGTTCTGTTTACAGTATCACCTATGGAGAGTCCTGAGGTGCTTATTTTCTGAGCTCATCCCTTTTGGTAACTTTTTAAAGATAATACAGCAAGAGCTTTTTGGTAGGAGTTTCTAGAAACAGTTTGATATTGTGAAATCAATACAGGGCCAGCAGCTTTTGAGTTTTTCTGGCAGCACTGCTCTGAGGAGATTATTTTGAACTACTATGTCAGACTCTTTAGGTTAAAAAAAAAAAAAAAAAGTAAGAATAACCTGCAGCTTGTGACAGCCTGTGGAATATTTCTGTGTAACTGTACATCGCATTAAACTCCACTAACACCATGATGATAAACTTCAATGAGAATTGAAGCTTCCACTTTGTAGCAACTCCGCTATTTCTTACCTTGCTCCTCTGTACAGTCTGCAAAACTGAAGCAAAGCAACCAAGGACTCACTGAAGCTGAATTGTCTTCTACTTGCCTTGGTTCTCTGGAAGAGAGTCCTACAAGCCCAAGGAGGCCACAGCGGTGGAAAGCTGCACAGAGCATCGCAGCTCAAAAGAAGGAAGACAGGCCAATGTTGAGCCAAATCCAGCATCTTCATGGTTAAGCGGAGGGGAAAGGTTATTCCTGGCTCTACTTGGAAATGAGCACCAGAAATAACCGCTAGGTGCTGCCGCTGGCTCTCTGTGGCTCAGGTCCCTTGTCATCACAGGGAGGGAGCAGGCTGGGGAAGCATCGGCAGCAGCTGCAGCTGGACGGACCCCCTGGTTCCTGGCATGACTTAGGATGGGTGAGCCCCCTCCCTTTGCTCTTCAAAGCGTAATTGGGTTTTTAATAGCCCTGAGAGCACAGGTGTTTATGGCTACATGGCTACAGGGACTGCTGCGGGCACTCTCTGAAGGAAGTGGATTGGCTTTTCAAGGCGATAAGTGGCCACAGCTCCAGCTAGGAGCTCTGGGTGCCCCATGACTCTGAAACAAGCAACCCAAGCTTTCCCAAATATTGCATCCATACAGGAGAACCAGTTCTCTTAGACACAGGTTTCACAGTCTCCAGTTACTTCTCTTCATTAACCAAATAACCACAGCTACTCAGGAACTTTGTGCTTTGTTCCCTGGATAGATTTTCTCCTTAGCAGAAATTAATATATTGATTCATTTTCTATAAACATCTTCCTGTGAAATGATACTGAAGTTAGTGCTTCTGAAGACCCCATACATACATTAAATCTGTTGGTAGAGGCCTTAATGCTGTTAGATTTCAGACTCTTCAAAAGGCATAGCTTCTCTCACACTTCCCAAGATTGCTTTGAAATTTTATCTAATAATCTTGATAGACTTTATACATTATTCTTCTGAGATGTTTGAAACAGCAAGAGACGTTGCTGGCATTCCCTTACTGCCTCTCTTTTGGAAAGGAATGGGAAGAAGTACTGCCTCAGCCTGCAACAATAATGTGAAATAATACTTTTCAAGTGCAAATACTTTAATTTCCTTTTGATATGATAATCATGACAAGGACCAGCCCAAAAGGTGATTTCCTCTCTCCAAAGGAAATTTCCCACCTAGGAAGTGGCACCATGAGCTTCATTTTCACAGCTAAAGTTTCTTGAACTCTTTCTTTACGAATTCCCCACAAATTGAGAAGATAGGTTTCCTCTCAAATCATTCCTTGGCCTACTTGATCACCTCTTGTGTGAAGTACAAGGTGCAAAGTTGTTTTTCTAAGATGGAGCCATATTTTAGAATCACCCTGGATGAAGCCACCGGTTTATTTCATAACAGTTGTAAAGGACCAAATGAAACTAGTGACAGAAGCAGAAGGCTTCATCTCCCATTGTAATATGTCCTTTCTAGCGCTGCTCTGCGTCACAGATGATGAGGGTAGTCTATAGATTAATATTTGACTCTTAAAGATTCATGTTAAACATGCAGCAAAAAATTACAGACAGGTACTAGTTTAGTAGGTGTCTAAGAATTAATGGTGAGCTTAATTTGAAGAGACCCCAGATTTTGCCTTCAGAAAGAGCTCACGCTTCAGACCACAGCACTAAGCTGCTGACCTCAACTGGTACATACTCCTGCTAGGTACATCTATTTGTACTTTCAACAGTGTCAAAAAAAAAGGTGAGAGGAAAACAGGATTTTAAAAAATATTGAGAATGGCCCTGCAGAGAAGTATTTTGGGGGTATTGGTGGATGGAAAACTGCCTATAAGCCAGCAATGTGCGCTTGCAGCCCAGAAAGTCAGCCTTATCCTGGGCTGCATCAAGAGAAGTGTGGCCAGCAGGTCATGGGAGGTGATCCTCCCCCTCTACACCACTCCTGTGACACCCCACCCAGAGCACTGCATACAGCTCTGGGGCTCCCAGCATAAGGACATGGACCCACTCGAACGGGTCCAGAGGAGGTCACGAAGATGATCAGGGGGCTGGAGCACCTCCCTTGTGAGGACAGGCTGAGAGAGTTGGGGTTGTTCAGCCTGGAGAAGAGAAGGCTCTGGGGAGACCTTATGGCAGCCTTCCAGTACTTAAAGGGGGCTACAGGAAAGATGCAGAGGGACTCTTTATCAGGGAGTGAAGTGATAGGATCAGGGGTAATTGTTTTAAAGTGAAAGAGGGTAGATTTAGATGAGATGCAAGGAAGAAATTCTTTACTGTAAGGGTGGTGAGACACTGGAACAGGTTGCCCCGAGAAGTTGTGGCTGCCCCCTCCCTGGAAGTGTTCAAGGCCAGGTTGGATGGGGCTTTGAGCAACCTGGTCTAGTGGAAGGTGTCCCTGCCCATGGCAGGGAGGTTGGAACTAGATGATTTTTAAGGTCCCTTCCAACCCAAACCATTCTGTGATTCTATGATTCTAATGGACCACAAGCACTTTTCATGACACCTCCTTTCCCACTGGTTGATAATAGTTTTGTAACCTTATTAAGTAAGTGCAGATATGTAAAGATCAAACTCTTTAGACACACTTGCTTCTTAGTGTAAAGGACTGCTTTTATTAATTGCAGTTTTTCTATTTGCTAGCTACATATTCTTTACCAGCAAAATTAATGTTTGCATTGTCATGCATTCATCCCTCTGAGAGATGCATACTGCAGTCAGGAATTGCTTTTACTGTTCATGTATTGGAGAGAAGAAAGTGAGAATGAGTTCAAGAGCTGCCCCAGAGCCAAATCTGGCATTAAACATCAATTCCAAGTCTGGGCATTTAAAAGAGCAGACAATGAAACACTCAAGTTGCTACAAACACACAATGTGAATTTACCTTTGAACTCTTCAGGATACAACATGTATTCATATTGAATTTGAGTTGGGTAATAAATTATTCTTTACTTCAACAACATGAGAGGTAAAACCAACAAAAATAACAAATCTTACCCTCGTGTCTTTACTGGAGTATCCTTTGATTTGTTAGGTCCTTCTGCCCAGATCTCCTTGCCTCGTGAACCCCCGAGCATCTCTCGGTGTAATGGATCAAATGGCCTATTTGGCTTTCGCTGGTACCACTGGTAAGCAGCCATTTGGCATCTTCTTCCTTCCTGAGCTCCTGCTGGGTACCCATGGCCCTCCTCTAGCTTCTGTGCTTATAAAGGTCAGCAGCAATCCTGTAGATTACTTATTTTAATTAATACTCCTTTTCAAATTCCTGCCTTTGCAGAGAGGTCAGAGAAATAAACCTCATGTATTTTCAAATCATCCATTTCTACCTGACCAAGCAGCCACTGATGTTTATGAATTGACCCTTCCAACTGGTCTGCCACAGGCATACTGGTCCTTATAAACGGTGGTGCCCTATGGCTCAGGCTCCCCTTGGTTCGTTGTGCCGGAGGGGCAACCAGAACATAGAAAGAAGCAGCTTGGGAAAGGATTTATGGGTCAGACGGAATAAGTGATGGAACAGAAGTTTCCAAAAAGAACTAATGAGAAGCTTAGATACATAAGTGCAAAATTGTGATCAGAAATAGGTGATCTTAACTCTGTATGAACCAATAGTGAGAGAGCGCGGTGTTTGGTACTGGCCTGGTATCCCTTTTCCAAAGCATCTTCAGAAACAGAAGAGAGTGGTTCCAGCTCTGGGGAAGATTTGAAAAGTTTAAGCCTTGTGTTTGAGCCCTAGGGAGTGTGGGAGTTGTAAAGGTTGCAACCTATTTAGTTGACAGATCAAGATGCAAATCAGTTTACAGTGTAGTAAAATTAAAAGAGAGGAAAGGTCTAGCAGACATGTAGCTAGATCCACTGCTTGGAAGCTGAAGGCATCATATTAGAAATAAACCCCAAGTTTTAGCAGACAAAGCAGTGAACTTGGCGGAAAAATACCCAAAGAAGTAACGTGTTGTCATCTCTTAATGTTTTCAAATCACAAGTGCATGGCATGAAATGGAAGCTGATGCGCTTCGCACAGCAAGGCCTGACCAGGAGAGGTATCTTTAAATCACCCTTGGCTGACTGGTTGGTTTACTGATAATACAGGTCTCGTCTTCTCTAAGAGCTCAGGGATCAGTTCAGCCATGGTAAAGCAGATGGACTGAGCACTGCAGCTTCTCCAGCTGGGAACTCTTTCCATGTAGATCGGTATTAGCAGAACTGCACTGCAGTCCACAACTGGGTGATTCCTAGAAACAGTCTATTTACTTTTAACAAAGATTTTCTTAGATCATGAAATGACTTGGAAGAAAAAGTAAAATGACAAAAGCCACCCACATTATAACAAAACATATATTCAAGAAATTGATACAGGCTTTTTTTCCTCCAGAAAATAGACTGCGTGTTTTATTGTAGCATTTTAAAACTGATTATTGAGGTATTTTTATTAGTGAAACAGCACTCGTCCCATTTTTCCTGGCACCCTCTCCCCAGCACCCCAACCGTGCGAGGAACGCTCTTGCCATATTTGCTTCTCAGTCAAATCCCCAAACAATCTTTTTTTTTTTTTTTCCCCCAACTGATTCTGCCAGAGTCAGAGAGAGTTCATCGTCCTGCAGCTCACCCGCAAGTGCCCTGGCTGCAGGGGCAGCCCCGGGGCGCCCCGGCACTTCTCGGGGGCGGGGTCCGCCCCTGCCCGAGGGGTTCTGGTGGAGCTGGATGCCGGCTCGTCTTGGCGAGGCCGGGTTTCTGCTGCCACCCCGTGCCCTGCGGGGGTCTGACATGCCCACCCCGCTGCCCGCTGCCCCCAGGGCAGGGCCGGGCGAGCCGCGGGGGAGCCGTCGGGGCCGCGCCGCCGGGGCTCCGGGAGCGGCGGCGGCAGCGGCGGGGCTGGGCGCTGCTTCAGCCTCCGCTGCCTCCCGCTGCCAGACGGTAAAAGCTAAGCGGGTCCCAGGTGTGAGGCCGCTGGACAACTCCTGGCCCGGGTGGCAACAGAGCCATGGCCGCGCTAGTCCCCGCGGACGGCTCCTCTCCCTGCGCTCGGTATAAGCAGAGGGTTTAAGCAGAAGAACCGCTTGCGAAAAGCTGCAGACCTGGGGGGCAAATGTTACCTTCCACGGCTGGTATCGCGGCTGGCGAAAGCTCTCAGGCGGCCTGCAGGATGCTTCATTCGCTGATAGGCCAGACCTGTACTTTACGCCTTTTTTTTTTTTTTCTTTTAACGGGTATCGCTTAATCTCGGCCATCTCCAATTTTCGAGGTAGCGGCAAAAGGTCAGATCTGACGCCTCTTCCGCCCCCCCCCGCCCCCCCCCCCCCCCCCCATCAGCCTGTTTGCAAATAATTAATAACGGCACAATTAGGCAGTAATGATGGGACCCGCAGTTATGGTCTTCCTGATGGTAACGCAGATTAAAAATAATGCTGCCGAGCCCATCTCCTTTTGATGACTCAGTCCAGATTCTGCGATGTGCACCTTCAATCTTTGTCAGAAAAAACCCCGAGCCCTCCCTCCAGATAAAGCCCTGACAAGAAATCAGAAGAGCTACGGTGCTATATTTGCTTTTGGTTTTTATTATCAACAATCAATTAATGGTACACTCTTGGAAAACTATATGCACATGTAGAAATATTTCCCCTTTTAAATAGAAGCATTCATTTTAACCACATATAAATAAATCTGAAAACCCTGACTGAACATAATTTATGACGATTATGCTCACAAACATATTCCAACAGGTAAGGAAAAAAAAAAATAAATGAGACGACATGCAACCGATAACAAAAATATATATCATTGCCTGAACCTGGTCTCTCTAAACGCAAAGGGAACCGAACCCGTGAGAACCTTATTTCTCCATAAAGACACGCCATAGAGACTACGAGAAGGGAAAACATTATTTATACGGTCAACTAGACAAGTCTGTACTGATATTAACACTATACAGTTGAGTCACAGAACACAGTTGTAGAAAGACACGGAAAAAGAGAAAGCATACCTGTCAACATTCAACTAAGAGCTATAGTTTGTGCCTTTTAAAATAAAATTAGAAAACCCTAACGGAGATGCCTAAAAACTGCGTGAATCGTGTAATCATAATAAGTAATAATAATTAATAATTAATAATAAATACAAGCCGTCCGCCGTGAGGGGCGCGGGCCCTGCAGGGGCCGGATCCGCGGTGCGGAGGCGGCGGTGGCCGCCGGGCCAGGGCCGAGCCCGGCGGGGTGCCGGCGGCGGCGACAACGGAGAGACCCGAGCCCCGACCGAGGGACAGTGACACCGGACGGCAGAGTGAGGAACGCCCCCGGGCGCGGGGCCGGGGGGCGGCGGGAGGGTGGCGGGGCGGGGGGGGGGTGGAGAAGACACTTCGTCGCTCGGGCCGACCGTGGAAAGGAGCTTAAAAAAAAGCCCCAGAGGCGGGCAGGGCGCCCTCCCCCGCCGCCGGGCCGCCCGCCGGCACAGTCTCCGCGGCCCGCCGCCGCCTCCGCGCCCGCGCAGCGCCCCCCGCGCGACCGCGGCCCCCCCCCTCCCCGGCCCCGGCGGAGGCGCTGCGGGGCCCGGCCCCGCCGCCGGGCTGGGGGCGAGGGGAGCCGGGCGCGGCCCCCCGGGGGGGCGCGGGGTCCCTGCCCCGCGGAGCCCGGCGCAGCCCGGGCCCCTGGTCATCGCTGTGGGCGGGCGGCGGGTACTAACGAGCGGGAGGGGCCGCCGCCGCCGCCGCCGCCGCCGCTCAGAACATGCCGCTCTTGACGAGGCTGCCTTTGGTGCCGCCGGGCCGCTGCAGCGAGGAGAGGACGCTGGCGAAGGGGCCGCCTAACGAGTCGGGGATGGAGGTGATGGGCCCGGGCCCCGGCGCCCAGCCCTGCCCCGGCCCTGCCGCCGCCAGCCCGCCGGGCCCCGCCGCTCCCTTGCCCGGCTCCCCCCCCGGCCCGCCGGGCCCCGCCGCTCCCTGCCCGGCGGCGGGGCTGGGGCCCCCGCCGCCGCCGC